>NC_052516.1:27237210-27537210 GCF_014356525.2 Nilaparvata lugens
TAGAAGAGTGGATAGAAATTGGATTCCAGTTGAAAAGTGGATAAATAGATGTATTAAAATATTTCTGAGAATACTGTATCAAGGACATTCTAGTAAAAACAGGTAATTAATACTTACATTACTGTTACATCAATTTCACTTGAATCAGATTGAGAAAATACAATATTTCATTTGTTTTTAACTTATTCTCTCAACAGCCATGAATGTCCGAAACATGTTGTGATAAAATATTTCAAAAGGGGTACTGAGATTTTTATTTTTCTGTTCATTCTTGTTTAAAATTACAATTATATTTCAATCGTCAAGAAAATATATTTTTTAATGGTTAAATAATAAATTTCATTTCATCGTGATTTTTTTAAAGAAAATAGATGCACAAATTTAAATTATGATAAACATAACCTAAAATCCTTCAATTTTCACCAGATAGACAGATATTTCATTGAAAAGCTAGCCACATATAATATGTGCGAGCACCTATTGCTCTTTTCAGATTTTGTTTTTCATCTGCACGCATGGTCATGTACCAAGCTTGCACTTGTACATATACGCATTCAATGTGATAACACCCTTGCATTCATTGATGATTTAGGGCCGGTTTCCGAGCTCGGGATTTAGCTAAGTTCTAGACTTTAAACAGCTGGAGTCAGAAAATTGGCTCTCTAAAACGGGGCGTAGTCGTAGTCATAGTCAAAGTCACGTTTATATTAAATTTCGAAAAACCATGAACACAATTGAAAATTGAACACAAAATAAAATAAAGAGAAAATAGTGCAAAATTTCAGCTTTTCTGAACTATTTAGGAATGTTTCATTTCGTCAAGGAAAAACGTTTCCAATTATAGAAATAAGAAAATAAAGATTTATTTTGCTGCAACTATTTACTGCTACTACGCCCCGTTTCGGGAAGCCAATTTTCTGACTCCAGCTGTTTAAAGTCTAGAGCTTAGCTAAATCCCAAGCTCGGAAACCGGCCCTCAATATTTCTGCATTTTAAGATGATGTTTTCCACTTGAAAAGTGCACGGAACTGACTGAAAAGTTTTTTCTATTTATATTTTTTTCTATTTGTTTGCAGCCATGAAGATCCTTCTGCTGCCAGAACTAATAACGGTGAAAGCAGCCGTCTTCTTCTTCACAGCTGTGATATCTCATAGTCGCGACCATAACCTGCTATTAGCATGTGTGCAACAGTATGGCGAAAAACTAGTGGAGACTCTTCTCGCTTGTATAGGTCCGTATAAGCACACTATTTACTTTAAACACACATAATGCTGCACAGAATAGAATGGCTTTTTTATTTGTTGACGTGGCGGAGTTACTGTCCACTACTCTACCACTTAACCATGTCGTTAGCATACACGGTGTAAGATGTTTACACGTTTAATTTTATATTTCGTGCCCATTCATGCACTGAACGTTTTCAAATTTTACACAGTTTACAAAGTAGGTTCTAAAAATATTCCGGGAAAATTTCAGCTCCCTAATTTTAGTAGGAATAAAATGGCGGCATATTGAAAATTTTACCAATTCTCTTCCTGAAAAAACTGCTGCCGCCATTTTGTTTCTACGAAGGTTAGGGAGCTGAAATTTTCCTAGAATATTTTCATATTTTTAGAACCTACTTTGTAAACTGTGTAGAATTTAAAATAGTTCGGTGCATGAATGGGCACGTAATATATAATGTGATGTACCAAAAGATTGTACAGCCCTCAAACTACAAAATTTCAATTTTTCAGATTGTCATGATGGTTAGCCTACATCATGGATTTCCTGAGATTTACATCATGGATTTTCGAGAAAATAAAAAATTTCCATTTTTCATGATTTCATGATGGTTAGCCTACATCATGGATTTCTTGAGATTACATCATGGATTTTCGAGAAAATAAAAAATTCAAGTTTTCATGATTTTCATGATGGGTAGCCTACATATGGATTTTCTGAGAATTACATAATGGATTTTCGAGGAAAAAAAAAAAAATTTCAATTTTTCATGTTTTCATGATGGTTTAGCCTACATCATGGATTTTCTGAGATGTACATCATGGATTTCGAAGGAAGAAAAAAATTTCAATTTTCATGATTTCATGATGGGTAGCCTACATCATGGATTTCTGAGAATTACATCATGGATTTTCGAGAAAATAAAAATTTCATTTTCATGATTTTCATGATGGTTAGCCTACATCATGGATTTTAGATTTACATCATGGATTCGAGAAAATAAAAAAATTTCAATTTTCATGATTTTCATGATGGTTAGCCTACATCATGGATTTATGTACTTTTCAAATCACTTCAAAGCATTTCAAAGTAGATTTAAATCACTTTTAAATTACTTTTAAATGATTGTACAATGATTTACAATGCTTTAAGTGGGCAAAATTGTGATTTATAATTACTTTCAAATGATTGAATAAGTTCTTAAGAATCATTCAAAATCATTGACTTATGTACTTTTCAAATCACTTCAAAGCATTTCAAAGTAGATTTAAATCACTTTAAAGCATTTCAAAGTAGAATACACATACTTCCAAATCCTGTTTGAATTACTTTACAATGATCAAAAGTTCTGTGAATGGGCAAAATTTGGATTTTTCAACTACTTGAAAATAATTTTGTATCACTTATATTATTGAAAACGTTCTCAAGAATCTTTCAAAATGTAGGCTACTCTAAAATCACTCTAAATAGCATTTCATGGTATAATAAAATCACATTCGAATTCATTTCTAATGAATTACAATGCTTTAAGTGGGCAACATTTCATGTGTAAACCAGTTGAAAACCATTTGAAAAGCACAGTCAATTGTTGGAATAAGTCCTTTAGAGTCAGTACCGTATTGTTCATTCCATATATCAGTACCGGTACCATATTATTTGAAAGTCGTTTCCAAGCATTATAAAATAACTACCATATCAGTCTGATTAAGATCAATCTGCATAACTGCAGGATAAACCAATTTCATGATCACCCAAGTCATCAAAAGCTATGATAATCCACTTTAAATATTATGTGATGGAAAATATATCTTCAATTTTATGTGACAAAAATTATAATCTACTTTCTAGAATAAAAAGGATATTCAGCTGGATGTGAAAAATTACATGACTTCAAAATTAATTAATAAATCCTTTACTTGAACGCATTCACATCTTATATAGTATATTACTGGATTGGAATTAAATTTTCTCAATATAATATTATAATCAGGCTCAAAAAGTGTTTAGACACTGTGCTTGCACTTCATGGCTGAAGCTCCAAAATCCTCTACTGTCTCGTCTTCATCGACTTCAGCATACAGCGAGATGTTTCTCCTTTTCTCCATGTCTGTGAACAAAAATTAAATCAACTTAATTTTAATTTCATCTTCACTGTATAACTTCAGGTACAAAAATTAGTAAAAAACGGAAGCATTTGCATGTAGGCCTACAGCAGATCAAGTTCAACAGATAACAAAATTGGAAGCTTGAGAAACTTAGTTATGTGCATTATCAATCAATCAATCAATAATAATTATTATGAAGAATGTCGTCTAAATTTGGAAATAATATGTTTACTTTACTTATCTGTTAGAAATACAAAGTTATTGTCATAAGAGCTCGTCGTATTGAATTATTTCAGTTGCTCTCCTAAAAATGTAATTTTTGACCTCTAGATAAATACCACTAGAATATTTTAATGACGACTCTGTATTTCAAATCAATAGAACAAAAGAATAGAATATCAAATCATTAGAAATATCCGATTCGTCAATTTGAATGGGCATTTTTCATGTAAAAATTGGCATTTGTTCTATAAAATTATGACCAAATAATATTTCGTTGACTAAGTCCAATCTTGAGAAATTATGATTTTAGTATAGCCTACTGTTAATTGTTATAGCCTTATGTGTCGATTGAAGTATATCAATAACTATGCAATATATGAACTTTCATTTTATCTATTACACAAAATTGTTCTTCATTGCCCTCTTAATAGTAATAATACATTTTTATTGCTTCACAAGATACAAAGATGCAATATAAATTTGAATAAACAAATAGAAAAAGGAAAAATATACCGTATCCAAAATAGTAAAATACGAATACTTGAATGATTATTTTACACATCAAAATAAGTATATTTTGCAAATAAGGTAGGCAACTCCCGAGGTATATAGTATATAATAGTAGAGGCTTTAAAGCTTGAATAAAAGTTATCTCGGTGAATTCGACCTGATATTAACTATTATTGACTATCTATTTATTTGTTTCTCTTTATTAACACGACAAGTATTAGTTTATTCGTTGAAAAATATATTGAGTATCGGTAATATAATATATTACAGGGCATATTATGTAGGCTATAGCCTATATGTAATGTGATAAATTACATAATGGTATGTGCAATTAACGGATGTAAAACATCCATGAGTCATTACAGAACGCAACCCCGAATTTAGAGGCAATTCACTTGACTATTGCTTGGTAAACTATATTCCATTCTCATTTAAGATACAATTAAATCATAATTAACCATATTAAGACTTTTTTCACCTGCGCGCTCTTCTAAATTTCGGTTGCAGGAGCCAATCGTTGACTTCTTCTCCAATGACAGACTCATTGACCATCTTTTAGAAATTTCTTTGGCAGACACCTGGAAGGATGAGATTAGATTTTAGGATTGGAAAGAATCATAATACAGATACTTACAGATATATATACAAATATTAATGGAATGAGTGAGAAAAACCCCAGACAAGCAATATGGAAAATAGCACATCTTTCATGAACTAATTATTGATATCTTATTACAAAAGAATTGTTATTAAATAAGTTGAAGCTAAGAAATGTTCAAGGGTATATTTATAATGGATTACAACGTTTTAATAAAATGAAATAATGTCAAGTATTAATTTATGAAAATATAGTTACAGTAAGTGTTAATTGGGCTACTTTTATGGAAGCTGAATTCAAACTGAATGTAATAACAGGACTTTTCATTAGAAATGGAAGAAAAAGAGTAAAACTGGAATAAAAATAATTATAAAGAATTCTTTACCAGTGTGGAAGTGGGGTATGCAGAAAAATTGAAATTGGAAAAGAAAAATTGGAATGAAGATTCAATAAAAATTTAAATAGAGAAAAGGTAAAAATAATGGAGGAAAATAATTTATGTATGAGCGGAGGATACAGAGAAATTAGAAAGTATGCAGCCTCTCTTCATAAACTGTTCTGGCAGCCCCTCCAACTGGAGCGAGCTACACGTACATCACACCACACAGGAGGTTACCGAGCGCCAAGCGCGAGTCAAAAAAGGAGTCAGAGAAGAAAAAAATGAAATGAACACTGATAAATTAATTTCCTTAATGTAATTTTTTCAAGAAAAATATGTATTGAAGCTCTTTCTTTGGAAAAATGTAATACCGGTACAGATAAGAGTACCGACAGTAAAAAATACTGTATAAGTTGAAAAGAATTCATCACTTTAGTACTGTATTAATAATATAATTAATAATTCACTATGATTTACTACTTGAACTTCTAGTTTATGAGTTCTAATGATTAAACTATTTTAAGAAAATCTAATGCCGTATTGATACTGACTTGATAACAGAACTTCCGTAAAAGGAATTCGGTTGTCATTGTGGATTAAAGTTATTATTGTGATGATTCTGAAATAATATAATGTATAACGCCAAGTAGATGGTGTTTCTACAACAGCATTACTTGCCACTGAGTGAGTGAGTTGAGGAGTGTGAAATTTAATTTAAAAGTATTTGCGCAAAATGATGAGATGGTAGGTAATTACAATTATCTTACCTAATTATAAGGTGTATCTTACCTTTGAAAGTTTTATTCACATTTGATCCAATGTGTCCTGAGTTTTCTTCTAGCAATTAAATTTTTTGTTGTTGCTGAGATATGCATTATGAATAATTAATGTATGCTTCCACTTTTTTGCTCATCTCTTTTTTCGATACCGTATTACTCTGTAGCATCATTATAATCATTCTCCATACATTGCCAATCGCAAACATTTCCCTGCAAATGAAAATTTGACAACAATAGAACAAATTTACAGGTATCAATATTGCAGGTAGAAATATTATTCATCTACTTTTTGTAGGCTTATTGTTGTTACATCTACTCCATCCTCTACTTATGCATATTGAATTCAGTCAATGATAATAAACAGTTGAATAAGAAGCGTCGGTACCTCAACGTTTTGTAGCTTTTCACATGTGAGAAGAGGTACGATATATAAATATGTATGCTGGATTGTTGTTAGAAAGGTTTTATCTCGATTATTTTCTACCTTATTCATTGAACAAGTGTAGCGAGTTCTTAATTTGGACTCTAGGATTTTAGCGTTAGCACGATATGTTACTCGTGATAACAGCTACTGTACCGAACTCTTTGACTAAATTACTTCAAAATTTGAAATCAGCATATCTTTGAGACCATTCTACAGATCAAAGTTATTCGGTTGTCAATAAAATTGACTCTTTCCTTCGTCCTTTATGAGGATAACAGGATATCATGATTCAGAAATAGATATGGAAAACATGTACAGTGGTAGCATAAATCATATTAATCACAAATTACACGTTATAAAATCAGTTTGAATTTTCCACTTTCATATGGTCAGGAATATTTTTTGTTGTCATCATGGATGTTAACAACTTATTCGATTTATAATATTGAGCCTATCAATATATTGCATATCTTAGGTCCAATAGGCCCAAAAACATAATAATGAAGTAGAACCTTAATAAGTGAACAATATAACAGATGCTAAGTATAATTTGAAATGAATTGAGTTAATATATTGATAATTGTTAAATGTAAATAAATAAATATAAACTTTTTCATTTCAATAAAATTTGAGGTTGAATATTTCTGAAATAGCTAAATTATTTCTTTTTTCCATAGTCGAAACTACATACCGTAAGGTAATAATTAAATTGAATTTGCTGTTATATTCATAATTGTAAAATCATGTCATTGGGCTGAAATTTATTTATAAGATATTAATACATAATTGGAACACATCCTCTTGCACATCCATATTCAGAACTGTCAGTATATAGTAGCATAAGCATGAATATATTATCGTATTCGAAACTGTACTTAGAGTTCTAGAGTAATATTATGTACTTACATTTTTTGATAGAAGATCAAATATTCACGTTATTTTAAAACTAATAAACGACTGAAGCACTGTAAAGAGAACTGGAACTTTTGACTTACATGCGAAATGTGGTGCATGTTGTTGCATCCTTTTCGACTGAAACACTTACAGAGACTAGAGTAGATGAGAAGACCAAAATCCAAAAACGCGGCAAAACGCTTCGATTTCGACAACGTGTAGTGAAAAGAAGGGAGGAAGAATGTGAGAGAGTGAGTGATGTTAGACAGAGAAGGAGTGGTTGTTGAACAGGGAGTGGACAGTGGACAATGGCCTGCCATTACAAAAGGAGAGAACCGAACGGTACTGATATTGTGGGCAAAGCATGCAGTCGAAATCATAAGGAAAGAATGGTTGATGTAGAGGTGTTGGAAGGTATGGAAAGGGGGGTGAGAGCTGTGCAGGGTGATAAACCCTGACGACCAAAAAGAAAAAAGCGAGGGCAATGTAGTCTGGTGATCTGTGTTAATTATTTCAAAGTTCAAGAGTCAAGATCCTTTTCATGTTCTATTATAATATATTGCACTATTACATATATCCTTTATTCACTAATAAGATGAGCTTTACAGTTTGTCTATAGCTCAATCGGCTACAGTATCTAAATCACAAGACAAAAAATCGATCATATGAGCACAATATTAAATATAAAAATATTTTTAAATTTAAAGCTGGTAATCAAGATTGATTACAAAGATAAGCCAAAAAAGTAGCGTTTTGTGCATTTACTGATGAAGTAGAAAACCAGAGATTACTTGAACTATCAACTCTAAGCTCATTCAACTTCAAGACAAAGTTGGAAATTCAAATCAAACAAATTATATTTTATGCATAATTGAATAATCGGACCGATTATGAATGAAGTATTCCTGAGAAAAAACTTTGTTCCATGCTTTAATATTGAAAATCGTTCTGTATTCTTAAGAATATCGAGCCTTCGATGTCTACAATCTGAGAATAAAAAGAGAAACCTACATGATGCAAAGTATTCTCGAATATTATGATCAGTTTCCCACATGTATATTAGTTGTAATGGAAAGTATAATACTTATGTCTCTTGCTACGATATCAAAGAAAGTACAGAATACTGATACTAAAAAAGACTTGGGAAATATAACCTAAAGATCTCAAAATTGATGTTGTGAGATCTCAAAATAAATAAATAATATCGATCAACTTCGAAAAGAGAGAAGACCGAAGGCAATTCTTGTATTTAAAAGATGAATTTTGTTATTTCCATGTAACACCAACATCAACTCGTACTACGTACGAGCACAGAATACAATTATAGGAGTTTTCTCTGGTACGAGTATAGGCCTAATGTCATTCATCCCAATTTGAAAGGATTTTTAACTCCGGCCGCAAAAGACATATCTTGTCAAAACAATTTCGCCTGTATTTGCTAAGAATTAAGCACCTGAAATGAAGTGACCTATATCTACTTCCTCCTCCATGTTGCTTAATGAACAAACCATATTGTCTTGTGTGGGATTTCAATAATAATTGTACAAGCTCATTCCCAGCCTTTAAGAACCACAGATTAGTCTAGAATTACGATTCTCAAATATGTAATTGCAATGATTGAATTGACTGGGAGTATGGCTTTTGTTATCATTTGCTGTTCTTATTGTTCACGCAACTTTCTTCGAATTGATTCCTCAGTTTATTCCATACAATTCAATTTGATTCCTCGAATCCATGCCAATCCCCGATCATGGAAACCAATTTTGAATAATATTCTCAATCTGAACCTTTGTAAATTGATATTCTGGAAGTTTGTAGTTCAAATCTTCCAAAGAACTTTTAACAAATCCGAAGTGTAGCATTAGGGTATGCAACTCACCAATCACTGGTCAAGTCAAGGTAACTTTTGTTGAAAGAATGTATTTGATTAATGGATGATTATTATAGTTTCAATTCGGTAGAGGTAATAAAGGACTGTCTGAATATTTCTTTACGCAGGGCTTTGGTTGGGATTGGCGCTAAGTCTATTAATATTGTGAATTAAAATGGAGACATTTTCCAATTTTGAGATAAATTTTATCTAAAATATTGGAGGAATTTTATACATTCTTATTCGAAATACCGTAGTCTCAATTTTATCATGAATGTAGTAAAAGTTATTAATCTTCTTTGATAGTCTATATATCTTGGTTACCGGTTATCGAATTAAGCTTGATCTGATGTTACCATTGGTATTTCAGTGTTCTTTGATAATAATATTTATATAACCTGCAAAAGTTGCCAATTTTCAATCCAAGTGAAAATTAATTTAAACTAGATTCATTAATATATAGATCTACTGGGTTAATTGTATGCGATCGGTTCAGTACCATATGTGATAAATCTATAGCTCAAGTTCATTATTGAGGAATTCTGAACCGACTCACTAATCACAATTTATGAAAAACTACCCTATTGATTGCGATAAAACTAAGAAGGATTTCTTATTCCTATAATCACATTACAAACGAAAAACATCACAGCTTTCTTAGGTCCTAGGTGCTCTCTGTGAAGTCTGGTGAAGATAATAATTACTTTAACTTCAAGAGAGTTTAAGGACCGTTTTCAGATATTTTTTAAACCTTCAAGTCATGTTAGCTTCTAGCAAATCAATTAATCAATTGATGTATTAATAATGATCTCATATTGGGCTCATTGAGGATGGGTATAGTAATGACAATCGTTCAAGTATCTAGTCCGCATTATTGTAGCTTATCTGAAAAAGTCTCTCCATAATTAAAGACATTAAAAGAGATAAATTATCATGATTTGCATGATAGGCTACCAAAGAGAATGAAGATCTCAAACTTTTATTTTTATAATTTTGCTGTAAACTTACTATAATCATAATTTATATACTATATATTATTAGGATAGGAAGAGAGTAATGAATAACTTATAGCCTTTCATCAACAGATATTTCAAAAACTACCTATCATTCCTGCAACAAAACTGTAGTCTAGTGTGTTCTATAAAATTTTGTTGCTTTCACATTATATTTGCAACAAGTTTTTTTAAATACTTTGACAGATTATACTTTCATAAGACTTCAAACGTTAATTCATTTTTATAGGCCTACTTATTAGTTATTAATCATATTAATTCAAGTTTATAGGCCTACTACTTAGCATTTATTATTTTTATGAAGATTATAGTTTTACTCATCCTACTGCTAGTATTAACTGATCTAATATTGGATTTTAAAGGAAAGGATTGGCTTATGACGTGCGGGATGAGAAATTCATGAATGACACATCATCATGTCTGAACTACTGGACTGATTGACTTGAAATTTTGCATCTGGACTCTTAATTAATCGAGGATGGTTAAAGGCCTATTTAAAATTTTTCAAGATTTCAGTAGGTCAAGTTTCCAGTCTGTCAAGTTTTCAATTAGAGGGTTACCTGCTAGTCAGTAATAAGTGCACAGTTCACTCACAACTCCCATTACACAGTTATTAAGAACTCTATACTATATTATATCAGGTCCTACTACGATGTAGCCTACAAGGAACTCCATACGTTACGTTAACGTGTAGTATAGAATTCCGTGCCTGCCCAGCAAAGCAAAGACAAGAGTGTCATCATCAAAGAGCCAGCTAGTGCCGTTGACTCATTCTTTTGAGTTCTGAGCTATTGATAAACTAGAAACATTGTCTACTTTTCAACTTTCTTCTTTCAGAAAATGTTGAGAACGATGTTCTTGCTTTGTAAATACATGTATGTATTGGTAGCTATAGTTACACTACCGGGGGTAGTTGGATGAGCAACTAACAATAGGACAGAAAGTCCTACCTCACTTTCTCACTATCATTTTTCCCTCTCTCTTTCGTCCCCTCAATCTTATTTTGTCTCTCTCTCACAATAATTATCCTGGTCGTGTGGGAAGGATATTATTTTTTATACACTTTTCAGAGTCGACAATTATTTGTTGAAACACCGCCGATTTATGTAGATATATTACAATATTATATTATTGTTATTCAAATTGCATTCTATCTTTATTTTCATCAATTGATTTTTTATACTTTGTAGAATTCATTAAATTTATTGATTAGCAATACTGCCATTCAATGTTAATTAGTGTATAAGCAAGTATATATTGTAACATGGATAAAGAACTGTGATCTATCTATCTAATTTATCTCACTTTGCTTGAATATATTAACAACTAGCAGGTAACCCGTGCTCCGCAAGGGTCTAATTAGAAACATGTCAAACTAAAAATTGACCTAATGAAATCCTGAAGAATTTAAAATGTGCCTATAACCATCCTTGATAAATAAGGAATATTTATGCAAAATTTCAGTCTAGAAGTTCAGACGTGTTGATGCGTCATTCGTGAATTTCCCATCCCCCATAACGAAAACCTCTTCAGTTTACCCTTCACAAGGTTTTCACAAGTTTATGTGAGAAGTTTTTATTTAAAGTCTATGGTAATGATTTAAAAAGGTTTTCGTTGCTATCTGGGTATTGTAAGAATTTTAAGATAAATTTATGTCAATTGATTAATTTCCTGAAGTGTGATAAAATATGTGGATGAGTATTTTATATAAACGAGGGTTTATCAGTTAATTCACTTAAACAGGAAGCTGATCAGATCTCTCGGATTTTGAATTTGGCGCGCTACCTGGTAATGGTTTTCAGTTATTTTTATGGTTCCTGATGGAAAAACATTTTTGTTTCTCTCGGTATTTAATAGGTGGTTGTATTATATCTATATTCGATTTTGATTTACGAGTTTATTATGATAGGGTCTCAGTTTAGAGAAGGTTATAAGTTTTAAAATTTCGCAAGCTACTAGTTTTACTGATGATTACATTTATTTACAATACTTCCATTAACTATTACTCACATATTTCGTTCATAAGACTGCATCCATTCAGGTCCTGAATTTTACTATTTCCAGTTACAGACTTACAGTGTTCGAAGATTATTACACACACATCGATTTCTACTCGTCCAATTTTTTGCCGTCCCCATAAATTCTATTAGATTAAACCTAACTTGATAAAGGCATGATGTTGTCCATTCAATTTGGTAGAATTATAAGAACGGCAAAAAATCGATGTGTTTGTGTAACTGGCTTATTTAATATTTATCCCTGGTTCAATCACAGTACTTCCAAGTTATGTTTTCCCATTATTTCAATTATTATCGTATATCATAAATCATTACATTTTGGGGTCACATTTGCCACTCTATTCATTGCCTCGTCAAGAATAACGTTAACTACTGATACATATTTTCAAGACTCTGCAGGAGGGGAACCATGTCGAATTGCTATCTCCATAATCGTAATGTTAATTGGGATTCCATATAACTCGGTTGATTTTCATCCGAAAGTTCCAGTCAATATCTCATTTTGAAGGTTTGTTAATTCTCTATTCAAGTTGCGAGGTGAAAAATTGATATTTCTTGAGAAAACATTTATATTGCTCTATTAAGTGGGAAACTTTTATGATTTTTTCCTGGCGTTTTTGATGAATATTTTGGAAATTTATCTTGCAACATGAATTAGTTTTGATGATTCTGTTGAAATCAATGTTTTCATAAAAATCTTCACATCCGTACGGTTTCTAAATGGAATCTAGCGAAGGAATTTATCGTTTGCAAGCCACTGAAAAATGGAGGTGACAGACCCTCACACGCACGCACAAGCGGTGCGTGACCGCCTTCAGTTGACTGAAGGCGACCGGTTTTGGGCTCAGTTTTCCTGTAAACAATAGTTCTTACATTATTCACTCCCTTTTGAAAGTTATTCGCAGAAAGAGTTCATGAGTAAAGGGATCTTGACCTGAGAGTGGACAAAATATAATCAGTATACAGAATGTTCTGAAAAAAGGTGCCCATAAATCAGGGCGTGATTCCTCACATCAAAAAAAGAAAAAAGTTATAATTAACATAGGTCCGAAAATGCTTAGTTACCAAGTGATAGAGGGTGGAAGATTTCGTCTGAATTTCTGTGCCTCTGCTGAAACGAAGCCCTACGGGTATTTGTTGGCTGTTAATTAAGATGTACAATTTAGCGTACTTTATGTAAAATGAACTGAAAAATTCAATAAAACCGTTTCCAGACCTGTAGCTACAGTAATTTTTAAGATATGTGACGAAATATGCGAAACTTGGTCCCGAAAAAAGTTCCTTTTAAGTTTGAAGCAGATTTACTTTGTTAAAAAATGTATCTCTCTCTCTATATATCTCTCTATATATCTCTCTCCCGATCGTGTTCTAATGGGAAGGATGTTATGTTATATTCAGAGAGTTGACAATAATTTTATTTGTTGAAACACCGCCAATCCATGTAGTTACATCGCAATATAATACTATTGTTTTTCAAATTGCATTCAATCTTCATTCTCATACTTAGTAAAATTCGTTGAATAAACAGCAATACTGTCATTTATAGTAAATTAGTGCATAAGCCAGTATATATTGTAACATACTGAGACATACAAACAGGCGGCTGTAGAAACAACATTCGTCCAAATTGTCTTGCTACCAATCTATTGCTACTGCTTTGTGGTGAGATTCACTTAAAACTGTCAGCATTAGCTGGAAGGGAACAGCATTGATGCTGTTCAGAAGTATGCTGACACATCAGAGCTACTCTATGATGTCATTCATCTTAAACTGACAGCATTGATTGAACGGAAACAGCATTGATATCATTCACGAGGTATGCTGACACTCAACCAAGCTCCTCTATAGTGAGATTCACTCTAAAATGTCAGCATTAGTTGAACAAGACGAGCTTCGATGTTATTTATAAGGTACACTGACACACAACCAAGCAGCTTTACAGTGAGATACTGTCAGCATTAGTTGAAGGTGGGACATTGATGCTATTCATGAGGAATACTGTTTTTTGAAAGTGAGCCACACTATAAGTACCTGACTCGGTCAGCATCGACTGAATGGGGAACATTGATGTTATTTATAAGGAATGCTGACAGTAGAAAGTGAATCTGTTCACAGTATAAAAGTGTCTAACAAGACTTTTCAGCATGGCTAGGAACATGTTTATGCCAGTTCCTAAACCTACAACAATCAATTAGTCACGGAAGCCTGTAACTGTGAATAGATTTTTCATTGTGGGGGGGAGTTCTTCTATGAAAGACTGACTATTTCCCTCTTTCTCTCTTCTCCCTCTGGCGCTCTCACACTCACACACATACCTTCTTCAGAGATTTTCTACTTCTTTTTCTTTTAATCCGAGCCTAGTTCTTACAAGAACGGGTAATGAATCCTGAATTTACCCGGCTATCCTGCAGAGCCTTGAATCCTTTGATAACAACTATTAAGCAATTCTAAATTATTTCATCCAAATTATTGTCAAACAATTTCAATTGGGAACAATTTTGATTTTCAAATGATTGGAAAGTACTTTCAAGTACTTCACTTCAATCATTCTAAATGATTCATAAATCAGTTTCAATCACCGATTATAAAATGATTGGAAAGTACTTCCAAGTACTTTACTTCAATCATTCTAAATGATTCATAAATCAGTTTCAATCACCGATTATAAAATGATTGGAAAGTACTTTCAAGTACTTCACTTCAATCATTCTAAATGATTCATAAATCATTTTCAATCATCGATTATACAATGACTGGAAAGTACTTTAAAGTACTTTACTTTAATCATTCTAAATGATTCATAAATCAGTTTCAATCACCGATTATAAAATGATTGGAAAGTACTTTCAAGTACTTCACTTCAATCATTCTAAATGATTCATAAATCATTTTCAATCATCGATTATACAATGATTGGAAAGTACTTTCAAGTACTTTACTTCAATCATTCTAAATGATTCATAAATCAGTTTCAATAATCGATTATAGAATGATTGGAAAGTACTTTCAAGTACTTTACTCCAATCATTCATAAATCAGTTTCAATCATCGATTATAGAATGATTGGAAAGTACTTTCAAGTAATTTACTTCGATCAAATAATTCTGAACAATTTGTAAATCATTCTCATGCAGTCATCAATTTCCAAACGATTGGAGAGTATTTCCAATCACTTGACTTCAATAATTTTCAATGTTCAATAAATCATTTCCAAACATTGGTCCACAAGATCCTTCTACATTATTATGGAGATATACTTCACACTTCATGATCTGTTGAGGATACTCGAAAGTTTATTCAAAGTTTTTCAATTTTCACTATCAATATGGATTACTCATTAGAAATCATTGGAAATTATTTTCAAGTAATTCCAAATCATTCCATTCAAATGATTCCGAATGATTGTCAATGGATTTCAATCAGAAATGAGAAGAAAAAATTCAATGACTTGAAATTATTGTAAATGATTTTAAAGTAATTATAATTGTCTCTTTCAAATCACTTCAAAGTACTTCAAATCAGTTGACTCCAATCATTCTAAATTATTCGTAAATCAGTTCCAATCATTGGTCTTCAAGTAATTGAAAAGTACTTCAAAGTACTTCATTCAAATCATTCTAAGTAATTTATAAATCATGTTCAATCATTGGTCTTCAAATGATTGGAAAGTACTTTAAAGTACTTTACTAAATCATTTAAGGTAATTTATAAATCATTTTCAATCATTGGTCTTCAAGTAATTGAAAAGTACTTCAAAGTACTTCATTCAAATCATTCTAAGTAATTTATAAATCATTTCCAATCATTGGTCTTCAAATGATTGAAAAGTACTTTAAAGTACTTTACTAAATCATTTGAGGTAATTTATAAATCATTTTCAATCATTGGTCTTCAATGACATTTCATGGAGAATTAAAAGTAATTTGAAAGTACTTTAAAATGATTTAACTTGCCCTAAAAAGAGGTGACAAATTTTAAATCACTGGCAATTAGTTTCAAGCACTTTCAAATCATTTCCTTGCTGCTTGGGTAGTATTTATAATTTAAAGATTCAAATCAGCTATCATTCAATATTCATTCTGTATCGATTAAAAATCATAATTTGTAAAATCTGTTCATTAATTTATTCAATATTTGCTGTAAAAGTATATCTTTCAGAATATATCCATATTACCGTTTCATTAAACTGGGTTTACTTCATTACACCTCCAAATTCGTTCTTTCTCGACTGACACATATTGATCGTGCAGGACACATCCTGTTTTGCAATAGTCAGACATTATCGAGTATAGTATCTATTATTAGACTATTATTTCTTCTGGTGGTAAATGGTGGTCGATTTTCTTAATCAAACAATAAACCTTTTTATTGGGAATATCCCGCAGAATCAAATAAAAAATCGACAGCCACTAGCCTACCACACCGAGGTGAAAACAGCATTAGAATTAAACTCGGTACTCGAAATATTTACTACTTTGGTTCAGCATTCTGTCTTCATATAACCCATAGTATTTATCAGAGACCCGGTTCGCATGGATTTGCTATTCTGTCTGCTGTTTTATGCGGTCTAATATCTTTCCCAACTACAGCACAATTATTGGATTCTAAGTATATTAGTCATTATTTGGAGAAAAGGTCCAACTCCTAAATTACTATCTCTGTCTGATCCTAGTGACAGCATTAATCATACCCAGCAGATTCAAATTGAACTGTATTCTATTATCAAATTGGATTCAATTCCATTTCACCATATAATCACCTACAGTGTTAAGTTAGAAATTCACCGTCCTTACTTCGGCTACCTTTGTAGACCGCCAAACCCTCTATTGAGCAAATTATTTTTTTCAATCTGTCTCATCCGTACACCAGTCATTCTACTTAAACAATCTGAACTTAATGATATCAATTCCCCGGCCAAACGAAAGTTAGTCAACCTAACCTACAACTACATACTGTTAAATTATAACCTCAAATACTGTAACTGTTCAACTATTCTCTTTAATCCAACCATTTTAATTATTAATTCCTTCTTTACTGTACATTCACCCCCCTCCACGGAGCAAAATAGGCTGCAATATTTGCCGACCCAAGGTAAGGCCTTCTATACGAAGAAATCGTACTCATGGTTGAACGATTATTATCTTAGTTTATTGTTTTATGATTCAAAATCAATAACTAAATATTTCCGTGTCCCCCCCATGGAGCTGGATTGTGACACATGACACTTCAACTGGGGCGGATCTGTGACAATAATTAAACGTGTAAACCTCTTCGTGGGGCACCGTGTATAATACAAAATATACTGAGATAATGAAATCGAAACAAAAAATGACAATAAAATGCTATGAATATGAGAGTTTAATATCAGAAATTAAAGTCTTGAAAAATAATTGTTTTTCAGAGAAATGGTGGTATTTAGAAGATATCTCATGGTGCAGGAAGTTTATGTTCCAAATTTCACTGTCAATTCAAGCTGATAGTCCAAGTAGCTATCTTTCGTGAAGCTACGTGACGCTGGTAGTCTCTTATACTGTTATGTAAATTCAATCTCAAACTGAATTGTAAGCTATTATATATAAGTGTATAAGCCAGTTTATATTGTAATCTGCAAGTATATAAGCCTCTTTATATTGTAATCTGCATAAATAAAGCACTCAATCATTACTGTGCCGTTCTTACACTCTCACCCGGCCAAAACAGTAACAATCAACTGTAGTCGTCAGTAATCGGCTTTAGATAACTAAAAATGGGCTTGGAAGTTGGAACATAAACTACTCATACCATGGGATATCTCGTTCTGTTATCTTTTCTCTATGACGAAGAAGGTTAGAGTGTATCAGAGAAGGTAGTTGAGAGTGTTGAAAATAATGCATATAGTAGAGCGGTGAAGGTAGGGTAGAAGGTAGAATGAAGCTAGGGTATTTAGATACATGCATTATTTAAACACTCTCAACTACATTTTCTGATAATTCACATTCTACCTTCGCCACTCCACTATGTTTTGATCTTTATGTTGTGCAGGATACTCTTTTTCTATGGCTTAGCTTACAATATTTTTTCCATAAAGGACGGCAAAATGCATTTACATATGAACTAAAAAATATCTAGCAATTTGACTAGTTCAATTATAGAATAATGTGCCTTCTGTTAGGGAAGGGACACACTAGGCGTTTTTTGAGACGAGTCAGCACGGCATGACATGACAGGAAGCTCTTTGATAGGCTGATTCTCGATACTCCAACCCTAACAGCCAATCGGAGAGCTTCCTGTTCTGTCGTGCAGTGCCGACTTGGCTCAAAAAACGCCTCGTGTTTCTCTGCCCTCATTTTGTCCACGATTCAATCAACTTACCTCAGAAACAGGTAACATTTGAGTTGATTGCTGATAAAACAAACTGCATTATCTAGAAGTTAAAATGAAATAAAAAAATTCATAGAAGTTGTCATTCATATTCATTTTTTGATCCAACTAAACACAATTCATCAAAATGTATTAATATATATTTTGGTTAATCAGACGATAATATTATTTAATACTATAATAAAAATTTGCAATAATAAAACTGAAAATTAATATGTAATTTTATTCCAGGCGGTGCAGCATCTAGAGTAAACATCGAGCCACTGTCTGACATTCTTTTGGAACTGAACAAAAAGCACTCAGACAACATGTCAAGATGGCTCACTGCGCACCTTTCTCGCGCAGATTTCCCCTCCCATCGACCCTCGCTGCAGGTCAAAGCTCACTTCGCCAAAACTGTAGTCAAGTGAGTTAAAAATGATTCCTTTATTTATTAGTACAAATGAAACTAGATATAAATAACATTTGAAGAGAAATAATAATAAGGCAACCCTTGTGCTATTTTGCTCCCGAAGTTAGGTAATATGATACAGTCCAAAATGTTGCATGCTGGATTTATTGCTTATAAAAA
Organism: Nilaparvata lugens; assembly: GCF_014356525.2. NCBI lineage: Eukaryota > Metazoa > Arthropoda > Insecta > Hemiptera > Delphacidae > Nilaparvata > Nilaparvata lugens. Next base: position 27,256,179 of record NC_052516.1, read on the forward strand.
TTAGAAGTAAATAGGAAAGAAAAATATTTTTGTCATAGTCATTCAATCTCAGCTGTTTTCCATGCATGAAATCAAGCCGGTAAACAGCTTTTGCAGAACAAATAAACATATGATTCTCATTACAGCATACTCTACTCTAATGAAACATATTATGTTTTCTTCACAGTCGAGTATGTTTCCTAGTTCCGAAATAGGAACAGCAAAACTGCTACAAAAAACCACCTTCAGCGCTCCAGGTGGAAGTTTCGTCAACTTCCGCAAAATTCCTAATTCAGAATTTGTAAACTAGGTTATGTTTATAGAATGCATATGTAGTAACTTTAGCACAAACAGTTAATGTTTTCTATTTTTCAATTATTCTTCTTTAGATTGTTATGACAAAAAATAGTGTACGTTACTTGGACGTGAATGTCTTTTGCAGTGCTCGAATGAAATTCCAGTCTCGGCTAACGCCTCGACTAGAAACGTCATTCTCGACTGCAAAAGGGCCTTTCCCGTCCTTGTAACGTAAGATACTATTATCATTCATTTATTTATTCAATGATATACAGTCATTACAATGATTGAGAGTAGACGATGGTAAATTATTATACGAAGAATATTAGGCATACGATTTTAAACTATGGCTAACGTGTTCATGAATTTCAATGATGTATTTTGCTTACTCCTTCATTGTCAAGTTTTGATTTATTGGATCGTTCTGCATAAGAAAGTGTGTGCCGTTAACTTTTTTTAAAAGATTAAGTTACGTCCTAAAAACTCCATTTATGGAGTATAAGACAAGTCAAGAATATTAGGCATACGATTTTAAACTATGGCTAACGTGTTCATGAATTTCAATGATGTATTTTGCTTACTCCTTCATTGTCAAGTTTTGATTTATTAACCTCAAGTTATTCTAAACTGTTATTCTAGTGATTAAATTCATTATTTTAATAAATAAATACAAGGTTTCAAATTGATTATTCGAATTAATAAGTACAAGGAGAAAAATTCATGTTGAAATTTTTTGACCTGTTACAGACATAAAAACCGTCACAAGTTGCAGGAGACCGTCAGAGACTTCTCGCTAGTGTGTAGGGGACTTGTGAACACAGAATATGCGGCGTCGCATAGTGAAACAACCGAGTAATCAATCAATCATCATGCCAAACAACAATCTAAGCTGTGACAATTTCTATTTCGTGTGAATCAGTATTATTCTTCAAACATTGTATTTTCTAGAAGTCTATTATCACACTCACGTATTATGAGTGGCGTATTTTGATCAGAGTTAGACTATGGGGAGTCTAAAGTGAGATTCATGTTTTCAAGTCAGTGGATTTTATAGGAGTGCATACTTGTTACTTTTCTATATTTATCACCTTCTATAGTAGAAGATTATTTCATAATTATTATCAATCAATCAATCAATTTATTCAAATCAACACAATATACATAAAATAAATCAAAACACAAAATTATATTTAATAATAATTCATATTACGATGAAATAGAAAACGATATTGTCAGTTCCACATAATTTATTTAAGCCAAACTCAAGTTTGCACTATAAGGAATCATCTTCAGTAGTAGTAGCATTTTTTGGTTAATATTCACACCAGTATAACCAAAACATTTACAATATTTAAATAAATAGTTCCATAGTAAAATAATTCATATTTATGTATTTTACAACTGGTTATACTATATTATCACCATAGAGAAACAATAGCTCAAGTAGATATCCCATGGTATAGGGCGTTTATGTCGAAACTTTTACTGTTATCTCAAGCCGATAGTCCACGTATTTCTTTCCCAAAAAGGTGTGTGACGTTCATACACTCTCACCCGGCCAGAACAGTAAAAATCTACAATAATCGATAGAAATCGACTTGAGATAACAGTAAAAGTTGCGACATAAACGCTTTATCCATGGGATATCTACTTACGTTATTGTGATACTCTATGGTATCAAGTTCTTAATTTTATTCAATCAATATAGATACTGTAGCTGTGATACAAGTCATCCTGATATACCTTATATAATATTAATAATTGTTCATGATACTTGTTAATAATGGTATTTTTTATCTCAAATATACTACATGCATAAAGAAAATACAGGGTGATTATAAAAGGACTTTACAACTTTGAAAGCTCATAAATATTTATTGAATTTTACAGAATTGAGAAAGTTGCACAAGTTACGCCTGATATGCTGATACGAGTGTGGCAAGAAATCGATTATCGGTGGGATGTATGTCGCATTACCAACGGCTGTCACATCGAACCAAAATAACACCCACACCTTTTGAAGTAAAGTAACAAAATTACACCTTTCTCAATTCTGTAAGTAATTTCAATAAATATTTTCGTTCTTTCAAAGTTGTAAAGTCCTTTTATAATCACTCTGTATATATTTTCATTATTTTATAAAACAAATTAACTGTTCAGATTGAATATTCTGGTACTTAATTTTTCCACATAACCTACACACATTTCTAGTAACGGCTCAGAGTTAGAAAATGATAAAGCTATCGGCTTTGTCTAATGGCAGACAAGGATAGCAAACCAAACGAATATTGATGACTTGAATTCGTAAATCTCACTAAAGTAGTGTTTACATGATGCCAGTAGCTGATGCTAGTCAACTAGATCGTCCACTACCACTAGCATCGTGTAAACGCGACATTCCTGTGCGCTTACTTGACCTAAAATACGTCCTTAAGTACATAAGTGTAAAGGAACCTTAAGGTGTGTATCTACTGCAACGTTATTCCAGGCTTCATTCAAGTTGGGGTGTACAGTCCGGGTCCTGTAGCTTTGCCTATCGGCGGAGGACCACTAGACATACAATACTACCCTTTCAAAAACATCTAACATTTTTGAAAATGTATCTTTCCATAAGCAACAGATGCTCTTTTGTATCTTCTCAGAAGCAACGTGTTGCATCCGAAAAGATACACAAGAAACTTTTTGGCGTTACATCCTTTTAGCACAACACAGCCTGTCAGCTGACATTCATTCAATATGCTCTTTCCATTGTTTGTGATACGTTGCAACTCTCTCATTCATGAAGAATTTCTGTGTATAGGGAGCTTCCTCCATCTAGGAAGCTAGGGCCACTGAAGCCTGATGTTTTTGCAAAGCAGTGAATATTACCCCGCGAACCATACCTTGCATATATGGCGTTTCAAAGTCACAGAGGCAACGCTACGGGGCGCGTACACACTGGGACTGGGATCAACGATATTGATTTGTGATCAAATTATTTATCACCCTAGCATGGAGCTGATCCAGTTACCTAGTATTAAAAACTGATTTAGATTGTTACAATCTTCAGGTTAATAACTGACTATAGTATATAAATAATAATAATATCGAGTGACCTGGTTGGCTCAGGTCTGATATAGTAAAAAAGTATTTTGTTTTTACTTACTATTGTTTAATATTTTTTGTTACTGATTCTCTTTTAACTGTAAGTATTCCTCATAAATAGCACTGAGCTCAAAAAATTGGAACCTCCCATTGTAAATCGATTTTTAAACATATCCTGGAACCTGATTTTATGTTGCGTTACACACTGGACCGAATAGTCGCTCCTGATCCGCATATGTATTGTTGGAACTGGGCCCAGCACCAGCCTGATACACCTGCTAACTCACTGTTCGTCTCTTCGACTGCCAGCCATATGAACTTACTTATAAGTCTGTTGTTTTTCGAGCTATATTATAGGTGTATTACTCATTGCGGATAGTGTGATTAATTTCAATTGTTATATTTCATTTATTTTATGTTGTATAGATAACACCATTCATGATGGTTTTAGGCCCGGTTGCACAACAGCCGGTTAAATTTTAACCGTGATTAATTCCACGAGAACCAGAGGCGTTTTTGAAAAGACTGCTTCTCATATTGGTTCTCGTGGAATTAATCACGGTTAAAATTTAACCGGCTTTTGTGCAACCGGCACATAGTTTTCTTTAGAAAATTGAATGATATCTATAAAAATAGATAAGGATGGAAGGCTAGTCAATCCATCCCTAGGTTTAGAGAGAATCAACTCCTTTCTAATAAACATAAAACAAACCGTTTTGATAAGTACATAGATAAGCTACGAAAACGTTGCAGAGATTCTAATATTTTATGTACCGTACAGTAATTTTTATGTCAATTCGAAATGTTCTAATATATTTATTCATTTCTAGAAATCCATCATCGAAAATGTACGTTTTAATCGATAAATTTTACGCTAGAATACGTTGTTTTATTTTCCATTCTCCTGAATTTAATATTGATGGCATTACATTGGTAATATAGTCAATTGGCGTGACTGATCTTGTTTCTTATTGGAGTGTTTGCCTATTGGTAGAATGAATCTGTATAAACACTCTCATAAGAACCAATTGTGTTGTTTTCAAACCAGCAGGGTACAAATTAATTGAAAAGCTTATCAAAGCCATCACGTCAATTTGATTTGTTATATTAGTCGGCATAAAATCGTAGAGTCGTCGCTTGGGAATTGGACCTTGAGGTACAGAAAAAGTGTTGGTCAACCAATCTGTCCTATCATACGCCGGGATTCACGTGGAAATGATAGGACAGATTGGTTGACCAACACTTTTTCTGTACCTCAAGGTCCCATTCCTAAGCGATGACTCTACGATTTTATGTCGACTATATAACCTATAGCAACTTATGGCAGTTGCAGCGCGGTTACAATCTTCGCTTAAAAATTGGACCTTTAATTTAATTCTTTAGATTGATCAGATTAGTTTAATTATACAGATTGATAGATATGTTCAGAATACAGATGGAAATTACTGAGATGAACTATTCAAATGCTAATGATTCAACAATTTTATTATTAAACGAAAATCCAAATTAAATGCTGTAATTCACCCCGAAGACTTCTGCTACTGCAAATATTGACAACATGGTAAACAGCTAGATGGAAATTCGATGAGCGCTACTATTCATGCGCCGCTTGGTAAGCTACTATTCAAGCGGCGCTTACCGCTTACCAAGTGGCGCTTGAATAGTGTCTGCTACTGCAAATATTGACAACAGGGTAAACAGCTAGATGGAAATTCGATGAGCGCTACTATTCAAGCGCCGCTTGAATTACAGCATTTAATTTGGATTTTCGTTTAATAATAAAATTTGTTCAGCAACACATCAACAGTTTTCACTTAAAACTGCCAATTAAATAATGCTGATTTATAATTGATAAGTCAATATAAAAGACAAAAAGCAACGAACACGAACGAAATATTCTGGGGAATATTGTAGTAATCTTGTGAAATCTTCAACCTAAAATTCCAAAATTGAATTATTATTAAAACAAGAAAAGATTTTTCTTGTTGAATATAATATAAGGTATTTGAATTAATCAGGATATAATTAAAATTTGCTCAGTTAATTTGTGCAGCGAATGGTGGTGTTCAAACGAATTCAACTATTGTAGAGTTACAATCACAGTTTATTTAAAATGAAAAACATGATACATACATCAAGTTACAATAAAATAATATTACTTATTAACATTAACAATAAATTACCTGTAAGTTAATCATACACTTTTCTCGGGTTGGCCTCAATCTCCATTTGTTTGAGGGCGCTGTCGATTTGACAAAAGGCCTTGGTGAAAGAGTTCATAATTTGTGCATAGCAGACTGCCAGCTCTTTGATCTTTTCGTTGGTCTCCTGTGTTTTCTCAGCCAGATCGACTACCAATGTTTGTAACCTGTCCAGTCTGCTTCTCACCTACAAATTACGATAAAATCGTACATTTAAATTTTTTTAGATATATTAGAAACTCGATAAGCCATTCCCTATGTGACCAGTGGTATGTCTGGATCACCAACAAGAACAGATTATTGGATTCACTAGTTTATTTACATGAAAACGTACATCAATAATAATTAAGAAGCTGAAGGGTTCAAGGAGAATTTTCTTAAGAGAGGGGGAGAAGAAGAAAACAGCTGAAAAAGAAGACTGAGGAGGAAGAAGAAGTAATGGAACTATTGGCCTGACATTACGGTCAGGTTTAGAAAGAGTAGAATTTTCGTCAATTTTTTACGAATAACTTACATTTTTTATTGACTTGGGTGATAATGATTGATTAATAGACCCAAAGTAGCAGTTGATAATTGATCTATTTGTAATGATTTTTACAAGATAACTGTCATAGCAAGGAGGTTGAAATGAATTATTATCCAGCTAGTTATCTAGAGCTGAGAGAAGGCTGCTCATCGATTTGATTTTCGTATTTTGGAGGAGAGGATAAGCCGTCGGTCCCTATTACCTAATCTTTCATCATCATCCCTCTCACTCATTACCCACGCACAAGTCTAAGAGCTTATGTGGGCATCACCCTCAGTATTTTTATTATTAGATACGAGTTTGAGATCATCACTTTCTCGAGTTTCAGTTTATTGACTCACCAAAATAATCAAAAATCTATTATCATTGTTTTAGAGAGAATTTTTGTTTCGCTGAGCATAAACAGAAACGATTGGATCTTATGGAAGTGCTCACAAATTGGCAGACTTACATTATTCTGCCTATTTTAAATCAGTTATTTTTTTTAAGAACTGTAAGCAAGTTGTGGAACGGCGGGAGAAGCCTCCACCAAAATATGTAAGCAAGTATGGGAACGGCAAGAGAAACCTCCACCAAATATGTAAGCACGATGTGCCTACACCAAATATGTAAGGGGAAAAAACTATAATTTAAAACTCTAAAATCCTGATCAATATGAGATAAATATATGATTCATATATATGTCCCATATGACCAGGTGACAGAACCAATCGTTTTTCAAGGTATCTGGTACAAGGTTTCAGCCCAGCAGCAAAAAAAAAAGTTCATTAAATAGCAGGGCATGTTTGTTTGTTCAGTTATGAGAATATGAGTGTGAGAATATAGAAGTGTGCATGCGCTCTATTTTTCTTGCATTGTCCAACAATATGAGTGACTAATTTATTCTCATGACTAAACCATCTATATTTCTGAAATGATTGTAAAAGTATATTTTTGCATATTGCATATTACCTGAGGAACACTTCTAATCTTCTCGCTCTCGAGCACATCAATCATATCCTGCAACATTTTCAGCCTCTCAATGGTCTCCTGGAACTCGTTCACCATCATCAGCACAACTTCAACTTTTGCATTACGGTCGACCAGACTGTCCTCATAGGTTGGATCCAAGATCTGCTCCAGGAAATCGATACGTTTCACGAAAGTATTAATCTTCTCTCGACTCGAAACTGCCGTTGATATCAGTGTCTGGTTTTTGAGTAGTAGATCGACGACACTATTCGATGTATCGAAGTTGTCGACGCTCTCGTTTCCGAATACTTTCTTTTCTAGCGCGTCTACTCTGGACTCCAGCAGACTGATGGGATCGCAGTTTTCAGTCATTGTGGTCAAACTGTAACAAAATGCATCATGATTAATTTGATATATGTATTATCGTTTGAAAGTTACCCCTAAAGATAACAATTATCGTAGGGTAGTTTAAGTACCTAGCTTTAGTTTGAGTGGATATCTTTATTAATAGGTAGCTGCCGTTCGCAGATGATCTGGTCATAATAGCAAGAACTGTGCCAGCACTGAGAGAAGCCTTCACGTTATTGGTAAATAATGGTGAGCCAATGGGGCTGAAGATAAATGAGGCAAAAACGAAGTATTTACGAGTGTCACCAGCAGTGGTAAGAGGGTGAGCTAGGAACATGAAAATTGGGCACTGCATATTTCAGCAGGTGGAAGACTTTGTATACCTAGGAACGCTTGTGGCGAGTAGTGGGAGAGTCACAGCTGAGATAAGTAATCGAATCATGGCAGGTCGTTCTATGCTAGTTTAGAATTATTCAAGTTTCGACTATTGTCCAGAGCTACAAAAATGAAATTATATAAGGCATTAGTCAGGCCTGTAGTATGTCATGTAGTAAGTCATCGTCCGATTTATTAAAGCTGGCAGAATTAGGTGGATGTGGCACTTGCTGAGAATGGGTGCCAATTGCCAAATGTATATGGAGGGAAAGAATATATAATAGAAGAAGAAAAGGAAGGCCAAGGAATAGATGGACAGATGATGTTGAGCATGATTTGAGAACGCTTGGAGTTCAAAACTGGAAAAATGTAAGTAAGTAAGTAACAAGTAAGTAAGAAAAGGCAGGCAGTCGATCGGGAGAGATGGAGAGGCTTTGTGAGGGAGGCCAAGGGTTGTAGCGACCTGTAGAGCTAAGGGGTAAGTAAGCTGCCGTAATTAATAAAATGTGCGCCGTAAGTTCATAATAGGATTTAGTTTTCACTAATTTATTACTTTCAGCTCTCTTTTGGGTAGCAGTTCAACCCCAAATATTCGGGCGTCCAGCTAATAATAGGATAAGTGTAAGTTGAAACTGGGCTGCCGGGAAAGTGTTGAATAACCCAGTTGAAACAAATAACCATGAACTGGTCTGTGGCACCAACTTTCAAGAAGGTCAGTATTAATGTGTGGAAGGAGAGGAACCTTAAAAGGATAGAAACTATCATTAGAGGACTAAAAAAACTCTAAAAGACAGGACATCCAAGGCCTATCAACATTTGTGCTGAAGTCAACAGCTTTCATAATCTCAAGACCAATGGCAAAGCGATTGTCTCAGAGTGGGAAGGTTTCCAGGTCTAATAAAAACTTCGATAACAGTACCCATTCACAAGAAAGGTGACACCAGCATTTCAGCAAATTTCAGACCGATATCCTTAGTGCCAATAATGTCCAAGGTTATAGAAATAGAAATAAGAGTGCAGCTCACATAATTCCTGGAGGGGAATAAAAATCATCTAAGCACGGTTTTAGAAATGGGCGCTCAACCACAAGTACATTGCTCAGCTGGCCAGCAGAATAGAGAGTGAGTGCATTTGGGGGTGGTGAAGCCCTAGCCCTCACAATGTGTGAATTGAGTAAGGCATTTGATTGCGTGCCGCATGGGATTCTAATAGAAAAACTTGAGAAGTAGAGCTCAAGGGGAACTGTGCTAAAGAACAAACTAACCACAAAAAAGAAGGCAGGCTGTCTCACTGGAGGGAGCAGCCTCAAGGATTAGGGGAGTAAGCATGGTGTTCAACAGGGCTCAGCATTATAACAATTGCTTTTCATTCTTCTCATGAAAGACTTTACAGCAACCGAGGAGGCAGTGACATTTACAGATGACGACCACGGCTGTAAGGCTTCAAGTGGGATAACTACAAGTATACAACTAAGTATAGTAAGATATCACTGAACTGCCAGAGGTCCAACAAGTGGCTAGGCAAGTATGATGTCTGCAGAACAACTAACTTATGTGATGCAAAAAGTGACTCTCTGCGAATAGACTCAAACTGAATGAAAACGACAAGACAAACAGTCTTATTTGAGACGACAGGAGGCAGAACAGAGCTAGTCAAGCTGCTTGGTTTCTGACTGGATGAAATGCTGAAATAGAGTCACAATTTGTCTGAAGTGTGCCGGAAGCTATCCAGGATAACGTACCAGTTAAAGAAATATTATTATATGCCAGCTAAAAAAGCTCAGACAAGTGTTAGACAGGGAGGGTTTGGTGATGCCGTATCATTCTCTCTTTCACAATAATAAAAAGTACGTACTAATTCTGTGGAAGCAGTGAAGGATGTAATGCTTCTTCAGAAAAGATCACTCCGTACAATGAGTTTTGCTGCAAGTAGGCATCATTAGTAAACGGCTATTCCAAGAGATTGGGATCATAACTATCTTCATCCAGTATTTTTAAGCTCTTTCACTCACCTGATGAACAACCAGGAAACCTGGACAAGAAGAGGTAAAATCCATAGCCACAATACACGCTGAGCAGCTGACCTTGAGGACACTCATGTTAGGTTGAGCAATGTACTAATAGGCTAATAATATCAAGTGACCTGGCTGGCTCAGGTCTAGAGTTTCAGGTCACACCTGATTAATTTCAGAGCCTCTGACATCTGCAATTGTTCGGATCTTCAACAAGATGCTTGGTAAATTGAGAAATTTACCACGAAGATGAGCTACTTTTTTAATGCGTGCTGCCTTACCAACTAGCCTGATTGGCTACTAACATATCAACATAGTGTCTATGTGGAATTTCCAGATCATAACAAATAAGTATCAAGTTATAACGGGTCCACACTGGTATATCTTCAAGCAGTTTAAAACTTTGTCTTGATTTGCAAATGCAAATATGTCTGAACATTTGGCAAAGTATTGGGTTAATAAAAGCTTTAAAATTTTGACATTAATATGCTATGTTAAAACACCCAAAAAACAAAAACTATTAACACAATAACCAAGGTATATGGACTAGATATTAGGATGTAGAATAGAATACCATGAATTGAAACATACCTGCAATTTTTAATTAGCAACAATATACTTCTTTCAATATATCATTGAATAAAAATTATTTTATAGCTTTTTAGGTTATAATTATTTTTATTTTCATGACAAACTTCACACACAGACAACACTAGCACTACTGTCAGACTACTCAATTTAAGACCTGTGGCACACTTTAAATTATAAGGCTCGTGGCACACTGTGCAGCAATGATCCATGTGTCTCGAATGCTGTATGCTGAATCTGTGTGTGACTGGTCTTAAAATAATTTTCAATAACTAGAGATTTCCATTCAAAAAATAATTGATTACTTTAAAAAAATTATCATTTATTTTCTGAAATTGATGCAATTGAATTTAATCATTATATGTTACATTTTAATTGAAAATATATTTCAAGGTTACAAAATTTCAAAAACATGTGTTCCGTTGCAATTATCATGGCAGCATATTTTTCTCGATAGTTTCCATGGTAACTGACCTAACAATCTCCTTCAGCTCTGTTCTTTCCTGTTGCCTTGGTGATTTTAAGTAATTTGCTGTGGTTTATCAGAAATAAAATGATTTCTGTCAAGCGTGAGCAGTTTCAAGATGATGTCCCACAGGAGTATGTAGAGTTTGTTGTGGAAAATGACGAAAACTTCATAAATATCCAGGAAGTATACGATGAACAGTCTGCTCCTGCCAAACGGCGATCCCGTCGAAAACGACAAAGTTGTGAGTAAAAATTTATATTATATTTTATAAAAGATAAATCAATCATTATCCAAATAACTTATTTCTTGCTTTTGGTTGAGTTTATCAGCGACCGTTAATGGTTTGTCTTCTTTGATAATGGCCTCCTTACATACGACCTACTTCTCAATACCGTAGTCTACCTATAACATGTTAATTATTGTTCATATTGAATAGCCAACAATAATGTTATTCAATTTAAAATGATTGTTTCAAAGCTATTCTTCACAATAGCCTATATATATTCTTTTAAATAAATTCAAATTTCTTTGGAACATAAATTAAGATTAGTACCGTATAGAACACCCTATTAAAAATGTAATTGTTCAATCTACTTTGCATGTGTCTCTTTCTTTTAAAATTTACAATAATTCCATCTCTTATTTTATGTCGTTCATGGATACGATAATAGTGTCTGCATAACATCCTGTTGTAATTTATGCTGAAAATTTATTCAATGGTTCTCAATTTTTACAGAAACGTTTCATAGTGTTGAAAATCTAATCAATATCTCATAATCTTATAAATTTGCAAGTTGAAGTAGAAGTGTTAATACATTTAATTTTCTTATCTTTACATCGCGGCATAAATCTTTATAGCATTCAAAGCTGGCGGTCAATGTAAACAGTCCGTGTATTGATCCAGGGAGCTGCTGTACTCTGGTGTCCGATTTACAAACTAATTCGGAAAGATGTACTGCAGACGTTGATGACATCTGGATACGGGAGATATAAAGTAGTTCCTGTTAGTTTTAATTCCTTAAACTTATTCAATACGTTTGACAGTATTTGGAGGGTATAAAAGCTTTTTTATTAATTTTAAAGATTGTGTTTAAACTGGCTTTGTGTTTGATAACTGTTAAGTTATTGCAAGTATCAATTCGCCGATGTCAGTCATCCTAGCCTAGCAACCATAAACTGGTTGATCCGTAGCCATAGTCACCGACGATAACTTTTGACAACAAAACAAGGTGAATTTATTAATTTCCAATTTATCTGAATAACACACTTCATTTATGCACCCACTTGTTTTCCGGCTGAAAGTCATTGAATTGCATGGGACTTTTCACACTATTTTATCTCTGAAATCTTCAATATCTATTTCAAAACTACTTATCTTTTACTATATTTCTTATCAAAATGGCGAATTGCATTGGTGGAATTTTTTTAAAGGATTTTTATTAAATTATGATTGAATGTATGTGGAATATGGTATACTAAATTGTTAGTATGATTATTTTTTACCTATGTGTTCAAAGAAAATGTATGAACAACGTCAATATTATCTTTTAAATCAGCCTTGTAACAAGTACCTTTACAAGTTGACACAATTCTTGTTTGCTTTGAAATTTTTGACATAAAATTGAGTAATTTTATCCTTTTTCTCAATTGATGTTTGATTTTATCATTAGGCTATGCTATATTTAATCTATTTCACAAATTTTACTAAAGTTCTTAGTTACCGTACATCAAAACTTTCTATGTCTTTGCTGTTAATAGGTTATCGATTAGGTGTCTAGCGTCTTCAGTAGTTCCATTTTAGCTTTGGTTTACTTTATCATCATTTTTAAACATTTAAACATTGTTGAGTATCAGAGAGATTATAGGTATCTTCTGTTGAACATCATGTGTACAAATATTCCTATAAATAGGTGGGCTTCTGGAATGATTATTATTATTATAGGAATTGAAAAATGATCTCTATCAATGACAACCTATTTCTTCCACTCTAAACTTACTGAATATTTTGAAAAACTTGACGAAATATTCTGGAGTAAATCACAAGTTTTATTATTTAATGAGTGAATTAGTTTTCCGGTTTTCAACTACCCTGATAATAATAACTTACCGGTAACTGTTCATTCCAAACTAATTTGTTGTTTATCTCCACTCTAATGAACTACTCAGTCCCATATTTATTAGGAAAAATAACTTTTCTTACATAAAAGTTGATTGGAATTTAAAATAATACTAGAAAACCAGTTGATTGTACTATAACATGTAGTGTCTGATGGTAGGTATACCAATAACTAACCAGAGACATAACCAGGGTCATTCATAATATTAAAAACATAATTTGTGTGGTTCTCTAGACCTGAGAAATATATTAAATTGGGCAAAACAATTACAAAACATCAGTTTTAAGAATATCCACTTTCAACAGAACCTGAAAATAATATATAGCTATTTATTTAGTTCTAAAAAGATCAGTAAACATAACTCTATTTTTGGACATGCTCATGCATATTTGACTGTAAAGTAATATTTGAGCTGCTGTTTTTCTTTGAAAATGTAATTTGGCAAGACTGCCTATGAATCAAATCGTAGTCGAACGGTGAAAGTAGGGTAGAAGTTAGAAAGAAGCGGAGTCATTCAGGAATATGTTATTTGAACACTCACAGCTACCTTCCCCTATACGCTCTACTCTTGCCGCTCCTATATGTTGGTTCCTAAGCAGCGTTATCTTATCTTTATTAAACCACATTGATTTGCATTCCATGGATGAATTAAAAGATTTGAGTCTTCAATTAACACAATCTGGCAACTCCGATATTTAGTCAGGTAAAAGTTGATTCTTAGGGCCTTTTTCAAGCGTATTTAGAGTCTGCAGCGCAGAAATCTCTCCTATTTGCTGATTGGGTTGGCGCTTATTTTAATCAGACTACAGGCTTGCTGCTATAGTAGGTACTATTGGTTTTTTAGAGCAGACTTTATAATTGAGCTATTATTAGATACTTTGATACTAACTATACTTGATAGAATAAATTTAATGTCGTAATGATTCTTATAAAATCAGTTTGTTTTATTGAACAGTGAGATTACTTGGTTACCAGGCTTTTTGGGGAGTTTTCTGCTTTTCTAATCTGGTTGTTAAGCTGCCGATACCAGGTTGTCAAGGGGCAATGCTGTGGTACTATGCTGTATATGGTACCATGTTCACCCATACTGTTATTGTTTGTTAGTACGCATCCTCTCAATTCCCTATGATTTTATAGTATTGAATGGGGTTGATTACTACTATAAAGAATGTCTTAGAAGAAAATGTGCTTACCGGTTAGTATTGACTGGCGTGGAGAAGGGTTGGAAGTGGGGTTTGGTTAGAAGTTTAATTACAGAAAGAAAGGTATCTCCTGAAAACATAGGATGAATGTTTTAAATGTCCATTTTAAATATCACTATTGAATATCGCGCATACAATTCCGTGTAATTGTGATCCGAAATATTCGTAAAATATGATCTGAATGTAGGTTTTTGTAGTCCCTTTGCCCAGTCATATTTATTATAATTATTTAAATAATTATAATATTATTTCATTAGTTAAGACAAAACTTGACTTTGTGTAACGATTTGACAAATCCTTAGACTACTGTCACAGGAGGTCATTGGATGAAAATATAAAATATCATATCGTTCACAGTAATCAAATATTACACGTATATCATAGTCAAATAGAACATGGATAGTCTAATAGGGAACTAAATCTTTGTTGAAAGTTGGTTTAATTCCAATGATTGATAATCTATATTATACACATATGGCTGTGTAATGGGGCATTCAAGTGTAGTGCTCACAAGGACAATATAGTTTGACCTGTCATCTTACCATTCGACGCCATCTATCCAGTTCCCTGGTCATGGATGTAGAAGGAGGAATTAAGGAATTAAGTGTGTGTGTGAATACCCTGCTAGATAACGCCACCGGGTAAGAGTACCGCAAGTTTGGCGAAAATTGGTTTGTTCTATTAGAGTCGTAATATTTTTTAGCAGGAGAATCTCTTTATCTTTCTGAGTTACTGTGAATTGAAATTCTCTTTTCTATGAAGCTCCATCTCCTTTTAGGAATGATGAATGGAGTGTAAATCAAGGAGTTTCAAGTATATGAGATAGAAGTGAAGTTCAAATTGCAGTGTAATTGAAAAATGTGAAAGTAACACATAACCTAGCCAAATGTGGACTGTCATATAAATTAGATTTGAAACTGTTTTGGGCTTAAGCCTGAAGTACTTTTCTGGAAGTTGTGTCGTTATGTTAAATGATTGAATCCAGATCAATAAAAATCTACTTCAATCAACAAAACTTGAAAAAGGGTCTACATTGGTATAGTGAATTCACGTTTCTGATTTTGTAAACTTGACTCCAAATTTGCAAAACTTATTCATTTTACCCAAATGTCAAGAAAACTTGACTTAAATAATCGCCCCTTAGGGGGTCATTGAAAACTGAAATGGGTCCGTTCTGGGAACATGAAACTATTAAATTGGTAAATTGCCCGATTCACAATTTCAGCCTTTAGCTTCAACTTCAGCCCTAGATTCACAAATTCAATTATTACTACAGCACGAAATAATGAGTGTCGTGTCAGGAAGATTCCTTACATATTTATCCAGGTGATACAGTGCCAAAATACACTATTTGTTTAAATGCTGTATGGGTAATGAAACGTAAATGTCCCAATAGCACCGTCAGGCCGGAAGTTTCAATTACTACCACAGTACGTCGCTGCAGTCATTTACCTGTGAACTACTAAAAATGAACCTTCAACTGAATATAATCTGATAACTTTTAGTACTCAAATTAATAAAGATTAAATATAACCTTCTTTACAATAAAAATGAAAATTGTACAGTATTATTTTCGTTACTTTATAATAATTATTTCAAAAATCCAATGAAAGCTATATAAATAGAACTAAAAACTTATGTTACTGCAATTATTGACTGAAGAACTAAATAGCAGAAGGAAATTTGAAGAATGAAACTATCCATACATTATTTTATTATCAAGTATTATTTTCAATTGAAATTATTATGGAGGAATAGTTTTAACTGAGTTTGTTGTTTATAAATAATGAGTAAATAAAGTAGATACCAAGTAATAGTAATAATAATTCTAATTTTGATAAATGCCTCACTCCATTATCATTGTCAAAGTTTGACAAAATAGATTAAATCTATTATAAATTTTATAATTTGGATTTTTCTGTCTATCAAAACTTTTAGTGAATGTTGTGAATTGAGCTCCAGCCGACTAAATATCGGTGTTGTCAGATTGTTTGAAATTGCAATTTTCTCATGTAAGCTCATGTTAGTAAATATATGCAATAAATAACAACAATGCTGAGTCACTGATTCAGAATTAGTACATTGAATATACTTTATTATTCAGTCAAACGAGCTTGTATAAGAAAGCCGCAATACTAATCTGATAACGCCCATAGTTTTTATTTATTTATTGAATATCAAGATTACACAAATAAAATGTTTTATTCACAAATTTCAGAAAGTTACCATAGGCTCAAGCCGAAAACTGGTCCAATTCTAATTAAGGCTGTGCAAAGGCTAGAAAAAACTTTCTGCTGGTGCTATTTTTAAAGTTTTTCGATTTGTATACAATTAAGCTATCAAAATGAAAACGGTCTCTCAAGGAAATGTTTTTCGATCATTACTTTTTGAGATATGAGCGCATAAAGTTTAAATTTTTGGGATAGATCATTTGAAATTCGGTTAGAGATAAATTCAAGAAACTCTAAGGATAAATTCTTCATGGTATTGTTGATTGAATTGAACAAAAACTTTTTTGAAAATATCAATATTTCAGAAAATTATTTAGTTTAAAAATGACCTAGAATAACTTTGAGTTGAGTTATTTTTGGTAAATTGAATGAGATTTTTACCTTTTAGCCTGACTGGCAATTGGGAGGTACCGGGTTCGATTCCCGGGCTGGCAACTAATTTTTGGATAGTAGTTCTCATCGAATTTCCATCTAGCTGTTAACCCTGTTGTCAATGTCTGCAGTAGCAGAAGTCTTCGGGGTGATTTGCAGCATTTATTTGGGATTTTCGTTAAATAATAATTATATATTAATTAGCATTTGAATAAATGCATTCTCTATTTAATTCCATCTAAAATTGAATAACTTTCTCAAATATTGATATTTTCTAAAAAGTTTTGTTTTATTCAATCAACAATACTATGAAGAATTTATCCTCAAAATTTGATGGATTTATCTCTTACCGAATTTGAAACGATCTGTCCCATTGTGCCTTTGCACAGCCTTACGATATTTGGTTAGCTGGAAGCTCCATTCTCAACTTGGACTACAGTTTTTGCAATTAAATTTCAAGCTTTACGTCTCAGATTGCAATTACGACCATCAAAACTCAGGATCCTTCTCTTGAAGCTATGACTCACGACATCCTCGTCCCTGGAATGGAAGGGGGCCAATAATCCTCCACCCCCCCCCCCGACATGGCATATAATCCCCCCTAACAATTGAACACGTGACTGTCGAGATGCATATTGTAATAATGACCCTCCTGGGCAAAGCTAGCCAGGTATAACGTAATTGCTGCGGAGGGTGCAGGATTAGTCAGGTAGAAAGTAATAATAATTGCGAAAGGGAGAGAACAAAGGCCTGGGGTGGGGGGGAGGAATAGGACAGGTGAAAAAGGACATTTTTATTTAGGGGTAGGTTGGGGTGCCGCGTTACTGTAAGGTGCAAAGTGACTATGAGTCATGCTGTTTCCTAATTCTTGCTCCTTCCTTTTTCACTTCCGCACTTCCGATTCCTCTCTTTATCTACAGTTTTCTGTCTTTGTTTCCCCCACCTGTCCTACTTGATGATTGTACAGCTGAATGATCATGAGGAAGAGGAAATGAAAGTTCGTTATGGCGTTATGGGATCTATCTAGCGGAAATTAGCTATAGTTCTGTCTAGGTACATGAAACTATTAACTAAATCGACTTGAAATAAATTTATTGTCTTAGGCCCGTATGCAGATACTCGGTTTAAACGGAGAAATGTCAGCTGTTCGTCTAAACCCCGTATGAAACTCGTTATGATAAATGAAATCATATCTACAAATAAACGTGGTTTATCGTTAAACGTAGTGTTAGCATTTGGTCCTTAGGCCAGTATGAACCATTCACGTTTAACGATAAACTAAGACTACATGAAGGTCGCGTTTATTTCAATTTGATTCATTCTGAGTTTAAACCAACAACTGATCAATCTCCGTTCAAACTGAGTTTGCGCATATGGACCTCAACAACTTATTTATCACAAAATTGAGATACTAGTTTCGACTGCTAATCATTCTGTAATAAACTCACCGGACCGGACCTATTAAATTCAATTTTTTAATATAATGTCGTGACAATTTCACGTTGTTTTACTTAAGATGGATATCTAACACGTCATAATTTTCACTACAAAAAAATCAAGCATGTCATTTGGTAAACAACACGTGTAAGAAAGTATCCTCAATATTTCATGAATTTATTTACTGGCAATTAAGAAATGACTCACTTCTACGATTTTTACTTGAGGCGTCCGAAATGACTCACTTCTACTATTTTTACTTGAGGCGTCCATATCTCAAAAAGTGAGGATGATAAAAAGTGTATGCTTACAAATTATTCCATTTTGGTAACTTGTTCGCATCATAATAGAAAAACTTTGATGAATGTCACCAGTAAAACCTGCCTGAGCATATTTATATTGCCTGCCTGCGTGGTTTATATTGAATTGTTTCGGATGGACACGTTAAGCCGTCGGTCCCGGCTGCCTAAAAAGCAGTCGTTAGGTCATGTCAGAGGCCCTGAAATTGATCAGTTGCGACCTGAAAACTCTGACACCAGACCTGAGCCAGCCAGGTCACTCGATATTATTATTATATTATATATTGAAACCAAGAGCCTGCTGCACAGTCTTGAGGCCTTTCTTACGCGAAAATGCAACTTATTTTCACGCCGCTTGAAAACAAGCAATAGTATGGCGACACGAGCGTGTTTTTACGTTCCAATAGTAGCTGATTTTTCACGCTGTTTGAATTCAAGTGCTGTTACATGATTTGCTTTTCAAGCAAATGTGGCTTACTTAAATTAAAATTGAATGTTTCTCATTCGTATGAATTCAAGCGGCGTGAAAACAAGCTGCGTTCACGCGTGACGAAAAGCCCGTGTGCTGACGACCTTACATGTGTAATTCTAAATAACGAAATCATAGACTTTCAAGGATTATTTAATTTTAAAATGATTTACTTTTAAAAATTGTCAACTAATGTGAAAGATTTGCTCCCAACTTTACATCTCTTCTTTGTTATCTCTGCGTCATATACCTTCTCTCTTCCTTTCTGTCTGTCTGTCTGTCTGTCTCTCTCTCTCTCTCACCAGGTATTAACCCTGTTGACTAAGTTTATTGCTGATTTTTGATTGGTGAATTTGAGGGAGAGGACCAAAGAATGGCAAACAGGTGTAATAGTAGAAGATTGTGGAGGGACTCTAGTTGTTCTCTCTGATTTCTCTCTTTCTGATCTTCTTTCTCTATCTCTTTCTCTTTCTCACTCTGTCTGTCTTATGTCTGAAGGGGAGGCTCAGTTCAATTAGCGTCTGCTCTTTTCATTTGAAGGGATTTGTTGTGCCACTGATCCTCGATTGCTTCAAGTTGATGGCTTCTCATGTTTTTGTGATGTAGCGGCAATTCAAGTATGATTTGAAATTGGCTGCAGCTTTGCAACTGTATGGGTTCGATTCCCGTTTTGTCTGGCAATTTCTGTATCGTCTCTAAAATCATCGTCGAGTCTCACGATTGAACTCTGGTACAATCAGTTACATGGTTATGATGATCATAGATGGTCACAATTCATAGACTTGGACACCATTAGCAAATATACTATCAGAGACAACTGATACATTTTAAATAGTATCTTTACTCTATGATAATATGAATATACATCATGCGTATATAGATATATTATGTGTTAAAATTATTTTCAATTTTTAGACTGATCTGGATAAGGAAACTAAAGAACCGTAAGCAAAGGTGTAGAGGAGGGTAGGTGTCATGAAATATATGCGCACCAGCTATGTTGCTATTTTATGCTGAGGATGATCCCTGCATAAGCCCTAGGCTTGTATAACAAAGGCAGTATAACAAAGGTTTTAATTCCAATTCATCAATTTCGAATTCAGAATCTAACAATTGTGTAAAAGCTTTCGTGGGAAAATCGTCATTAAAATTTGGAAATGAGGAAGTTTTAAAATAATTTGAAAAATTTCAAGTAGTTTTCAATTTTAAAATTGGAAGGATCAACATGATCAATGTGGTTTTTATCAAGAGAGTCCTTAATCAAGAGAGAAAAATATGGTGGACCAAGGTAGGTTATCATTCTGTTATTATGACTATTGATAAAATATTTCAAAATTTACAATTCAGTGCAATTATTCACCATAAGACAAGTTTGTTA
The DNA here is from genome assembly GCF_014356525.2 of Nilaparvata lugens. Classification (NCBI taxonomy): domain Eukaryota; kingdom Metazoa; phylum Arthropoda; class Insecta; order Hemiptera; family Delphacidae; genus Nilaparvata; species Nilaparvata lugens. The sequence continues at coordinate 27,276,513 of NC_052516.1, forward strand.
TAGCCTACATTTATTTATATGCGTCACAATGATTGATATTTATTATCAATAATGATTGAACTATACATGTAAAATACATTCGTCTAAAGTTCGATTTTTTATTAATTATTGGTCATAATCTACGTGTTTTATTTGCAAATATTGCTATGAAGAAGGAAGACTGGACAGTTCTAAAATAATATTGCTATTTTAGAAATTCAAGAAGGTCTCTCCATCTTAGACCAAAATGTACACAATCTGTACAATTTTGCATTTTATAATGCTTTCGAAGAAAATGAGCTTTCCTATCCATTCTTGTTTTCCCTATAGCCATTCCCAGTTATGTCAACTTGGAACTAAAAAGCAATAATTTGATATTTATACTAAGAGATCCTGAAATTTCATCGTTTGTGTAATTGACAATATCTGTCTGATTCATTTTAGTGTGGAGATGCGCCACAACATTACAGAGTATTACCATAGAGAAACGATAGCATAGATATCCCATGGTATAGGGCGTTTATGTCGCAAGTTTTACTGTTATCCCAAGCCGATAGTTCACAAAGTTCTTTCCTATGCAGCTGATAGTCTCTCAAATTGTGCCGTTCATACACTCTCACCCCAACAAAACAGTAAAAATTGACAGTAATCGGCTTGAGATAACAGTAAAAGTTGCGACATAAATTCCCTATACCATGGGATATCTGTGCTATCGTTTCTCTATGGTAATACTTATGCTATTGTTTCTCTATGGTATTACCTTCATATCAGTTGTTAATTCCTCGTTGATATACTCAAATACAATTTCAATCTTTTGTTGGAACAAATTTGCTTTAATATGTTGTAATTATGATGTAATTATATGTTGCTATTCTTTCTTTATTAAGTAGCTAATTTTATAGGAGTAGACCACAAGAATGGTGATAGGAAAGACCACAAGAATAATCATGGATGTTCTAATTTTTCCAGGATTGCGGGAGGATTTCAACTTGATCTTCAAATTCTTAGACCTGGAGGATGTATGGATTTTTTAAAGAGCTGTTCTCAACCACAGTTTTTATTGCCCGTAGATTGATTGGTTGAAGAGTCAGTGTGAATCCTTTGTAATCGTTGGGGAGGTATTATGATTACTTTATTTCAAGAAAGAATCTGTATCATGATTCTGGATACAGGAAGGCTTATTGAAGATCTAATACGAGATTCAAATAGAAAATATCGGAAAGATCGATTCATAATGCTCAACCACTAAACCTGATCACCAGTTTCTATGAAGGTAGTTGAAAATTGAATGTGGATGTTTAGTTGAAAAGAGTAATCAGTATTTACCTATTCGGAGTTAGCCAGAGGATAACTCGAAATTCGATAAAAAGCGTGCTCTTAGAAGAAGCTTAGATTAGAGAAGATTGGACGATTCAAATAGGATGATGATGATTATTATTAGCGTATGGCTTTGAATGGTGGGGAGACCCAAGGGTAGTTCCACCTCGCCGTATATAGTCCAAAGTTCCCTAATGGGAAACCGGACACTAAGGTTATAGTCAGCACAATACTTTAAATTTACACTTTTCACTTCGGAATAAAGTTCATTTTGATGTTAAAAAGTCCAAACATATACAAAACCGAAACAAAACACAAAACCACTAAGCCAAATTTAGAAAATATTAAATTTAGACAATAAATTTAGAGCCGAAAATTTATAGCACGTTACAATTTTGCCATGGCAACCAAGGCTGATGATTCAAAAGCTTCATTCAAAATGTCATTATGTACAGGTTCAATTAGTTGTAGACTTGATCTAATAGTGGTTTTGTTATTTTGAAAATGATGAAAAATTTACTTCTTTGAAGTGAAAGTGGAATTCCAAAGCTTAGAGCTCACTTCAACCTCCAAATGTTTCACCATGGTTTCATTTATTCTATTTTCTACAATAATATTACAATATTCAAATATATTGGGGAATATTAGTTTATACAGAGGTGGAAATATCTTGGGGTGTCTTCACCTATAATGAATGAAGAACGAATCATGTAGACATAAAAGACTTTTTCAAGTTTCTACATGATTGAGTTCGAAAAATAATCTCAACATTGAAAGGGATATAACTTTTACTAGAGATGGAGGAGGAATAAATAAATAAGATATTGGGTTCGAGGAAGAATTATTCACTCACCGACCGACCGACTATTATTATAAAAGGAATACAAAAATGAATGTATAATGCCTACCGGCTCGTTTGTTATTTGGGGATAATTATATCTCTCGACTTGAGTTCACTTGAGTCTGAAGAAAAGGCGATTCTCCGTGCAATAAGATGTCGTTTGATATGATTTCTACCAAAGAGTAAACGGATAGAAACGTCCAAATTTTCCTCCATTATTGGGATTCCATATTTATTTTCGTATCCATATTTCACAAAGCACTAGAGATGCGGAGTCGTTCTACAGCTTTCTCGAACGAATCTTAAAACTACATAAAATCATCACCATTATCTTTATATTGATTTATTTCTTACATACAGGGTGGACAACGAGAAACAGACGGTTTTGAATCGCGCAGTACTTGGCGGCTGGTGGAGGGGGAAATACGCCGTCAAGGTCACTCGATTCCCCACCATTTAGTCGCTATTATGCCACTGTGGTCGAAAGATCGTAAAGTGCTGAATTGGTATTTGAAAGTCAACTTTCAAAACCCAGTAACGACATTTAGAAGATATTAAACGTTGTTTATTAAAAACCCCATTCAGATGAAAATGAGTTTCATCACTCATTAACACCGTCGATTCTTTATTCTATTTGAAAATGTGTAACATTTCATCAGCAAACGTATGACGTTGTTGGAAGTCTACTGGCTTTAAATGTTGGGCACTTTTTATAAATGTGTCATATGCAAACACGTGATGATCTTTCGACCACTGCATTATAATAGCGACTAAATGGTAAGAGGTGAGGAGTCAAGTGACCTTGACGGCGAATTTTCCCCTCCACCAGCACCCAGGTACTGCGCGACTTGAAAACCGTCCGTTTTCCGTGGTCCACTCTGTATTTGGTGGGGTGACCACCAATATTAATTTCTTCACGGTCATCCTATTCATTAATGCATTTGGTGATGCATCGTTATTCCACAGTCGACATACAAGAGTTGTTTATTCTTTTATGTCGAAATATTCTAGAAATAAGGGTTCAATATTGTAATACTTGATTGCATAGAGTTGGTAAATCTTGAGGTGGTTGGTTCACTTAGGGCCATATTCTAACACTAAACCACGTTTACTTATAGATAAGCATTTATCATTATGTATTTCATACGGGGTTTAAACTTTAGCTGACATTCCTCCGTTTAAACTGAGCATCTGCATAAGGGCCCTCCAATGAATTTGCTGGATAGAAATAGATTATCATTGATTCTTATTGGCGTGTTCACAGTTATAATGAAAATGTGTGAACATTCCCATAAAAAGCAATTGTATTCTTGATCTGTCCAGAAAGAGAATACAATTGGTTCTTATGGGAGTGTTCACACGTTTTCAGTCTGCCAATGTGTGAATACTCCCATAAGAACCAATGTTATTCTATTTCTGCCTGGCAAACCAGAAATTAATTGGAAAGCAAGGCTTTACGCTTCATGAGAAAGGGACTTCGAATGCCGTATAAGGCAATTGGAAATTTAAATGTCGTGTTGAGCCAAAAATACTTCCGTCAATGGAAGCTGTATTTTCATCTTCAGAATATTTCCTCAATGAAAAGCCGTTTTTGTATCGGCTTATTTATTTCCACTCAGGTATCAGGTTCATTGAGAAATTTCGTTTCTGTTTGAATCGTGGTTTGGGGAGCTCCATCCCCTCCTCCTTTCATCAATATCTTCATCCCTTCCACCAGTCTCTGTACCTCTCACCTAAATCATTGCCTCTTGAAAATCCCTCTTGTGCGCATGCGTTACCGTCCAAGAGAGAATGGCCAGAGAGAAAGTGGCAGAGAAAATTTGAGAGTGAATATTGTACACTCTTGCCCTAGCGTTCCTCTCGCCTCAAATGTGCGCTGAATTCATATTTAGTCGTGTTTTTCATTACTTCAATATTATCTACAAAATTACTTTAACAATGAAAACATTCCTCTGTGAACATCACCTCGGTCATACCAGTCGTTTCACTCTCATTCATTCCTGTTTTTAATAAACGTTTGTCAATCAAGTCTTTGCTACATTTTATCATCACATAATATTGACCTTACTCTCATATATTTCGCACTTCTCATATATTTCTGATCTCTGAAAGACGTCTCTCAATACATTCTCACTTTCATTCATCATCTACTCATTTCATATTCAATTATTCCTGTTCTCCAAAAAATTTGTTTCATAACCTGTTCTCCTATTCTCTGTTGTTTGCCATATTCCCAATTTGACACCTGATTCAAAATACATTTATTCATAAATTTTAATTTCAAGATTCTTCATCACCTCGTCTATGTATCAGAATTCATTGAAAAGAGTGTCCTCTGATACACAGAAATACATGAGTATGAAATGGTTAAGATAAAGATCTATCTTGACTATTTCTTTCCAGCTTTTGAAGAACATTAAAGTATGGATGTGAACTGAGGTGTTATGTGAGAGTCTATGATGAATAATTCTATTGCTAAATAGTATCTGAGGAACAGTAATCTATCCTATGAGTGTTAACTGAGGGGTTAAGTGTAGATGATGATCATAAAATCGGAGTTAATTGTTTCGAAGAACAATATCTGGATGATGTGATGTTTACTAAAAAAAATGTAACAAGTGATATTATTGTGATTTAGAATAAATGATAATATTATAAGTATTAAAGTGTGATTTTTGAATGATATTAGTGTATTATTAATTATTAAAACAACTATCTCCTCTCCCAAACTCTTTATCTTTACAGTTGTGTTGTGAGTAATGTTGTGGCACTTTTCCATAATGAAAACACATATTGACACAGAAACCAGGTTCTGTGTATATTATAATATTTTATAATGATAAAAAGTGGTTGTCAATTTCAATTTGTGTTTTCAAACTCTTTATTTTACTCTCATGTATTTTCTTTTTTATATTCATCATCATATTCATATCTATCTATAGAATTTATAGGTTCTGTGCCCAGATCTTATCACGCGTCTCGAGTCGTCGCTAAGGAATTCCACCTTAAGAGTTGAAACATTGATTCCATTACAGTATACACTTTGCCCATTTTGTCTACTTTTTAACGAATTATTATCAAGATGAAGGGAGATAGATAATTTAGCAGCCACTGACCTCCTCTGAAAGGGGTATATGGATTTGTCAATCATTTATATTATATAACTTGAATTTTGCGTATAAAAACTGATTGTGAAATATACTTTCAAAGGTGTACGAAAAATCACCGTGAACTGAAGCAATTGAAAAACTCCTGAATCGAATAGAAACAACACTGTTCTTCCAGTTCTGTCTTCAACTGAACTCTCAGTTTGACAGGTTAAATGTGTTTGAAGAGGTTTTATCCATCAATCTCATCTATCTATTCCTGTTTCTCAATAAATCCTTAATTATTTATCCATAATTAGTTGCACACATCTAGTTTGAGTCATGTTGACATCACACACCTTCTCACAAATTCATTAATCTGTGTTTAGACGCCGCTGAGAGCATCCCGTCACCAACTCCGCGGCGCAGGAGAAAGAGAGGGGGCGGCGTCGGAGGCGGTGAGGAGGCGGAGGAGGAGGTGGTGGAGGCGGAGGAGGTGATCACCATGGCGACCGTGCTGAGCAGTGGAGGCGGCGCGGTGGCCGGGGGCGGCGAGATGCCTCTCAGCCTCTCAGCAGTGAGCAGCCAACAGCAGTCGGACCAGTGCACGGTTGCCGCCATTACTGTGGTCACAGCCGCCCCCAACTCATCTGCTGCCTCCAACACTCTCATTCAGGTGACTACATCGAGTTCATTTTGCTCAAAAGTTGGCGGAAAGGGTCTAGGAACAACCACCTTAGTTCTAGTGTAGAAAGAGAAAGAGTTTAATCGAGCGTTATTCAGTTTCTGGTATATCTTTCAATTCAGGTGATTTCATCAGTTTTCAGTTACCATTTTGTGTAAAAATTGTGAAAAACGTCTAGGAACCACCTTGATTCTAGTGTAGAAAGAAGATGAGAAGTAACGTTAGCTTGTTTAGTGACATCCATTGTTATGTAGACGTATTCAGTTGCTAGGCTAGGATCTCTCCAATTTAGTTGATTTCCTTGTGTTTTCTGTCATAATTTTGAGTGAAAGTGGTGTAAAATGGTATAGAAACTGTGGTTGTAGTGTAGAATGCGTCTAGAAAGCTGAGAGAGAACTTTAGGTTGTTGAATGATTTCCATTGTTATCGTTTAGTCGTATTTAGCTGATAGAATATTTACAATTCAGATGATTTAATTGAGTTTTCTGGGATTATTTTATGTTAAAGTTATGAAAGAAGGTCTGGGAACCACCTTGGCTGTAGTGTAGAGAGAGACTAAGAAGCTGAGAAACAACAGGAGGCTGTTTAATTCAATATACAGTTTTATTGAGCGTTATTCAGTTGCCAGAATATCTTTCAATTCAGGTGATTTCATCAGTTCTGTGACCATTTTGTGTGAAAAATCGTCTAGGAACCACTTTGGTTATAGTGTAGAAAGAAGCTGAGAAACAACAGTAGGCTGTTTAGTTCAATACAGTTTTATTGAGCATTATTCAGTTGCTGGAATATCTTTCATTTCAGGTGATTTCATCAGTTTTCCGTGACCATTTTGTGTAAAAATTGTGAAATAGCGTCTAGGAAAAACCTTGGTTGTAGTGTAGAAGAAAGATAATAAGAAGCTGAGAAACAACAGTAGGCTGTTTAGTACAATACAGTTTTATTGAGCATTATTCAGTTACTAGAATATCTTTCAATTCAGGTGATTTCATCAGTTTTCCGTGACCATTTTGTGTAAAAATTGTAAAAAAGTGTCTAGGAACCACCTTGGTTGTAGTGTAGAAATAAGCTGAGAAGTAACATTAGATTGTTAAGTGACATCCATTGTTGTGTAGACGTATTCATTTGTTAGTATCTCTCCAATTCAGGTGATTTCCTTGTGTTTTCTGTCATAGAGTGAAAGTGGTGTAAAATGGTATAGAAACCGTGGTTGTAGTGTAGAAAGCGACTAAGAAGCTAAAAAGTAACTGTAGGTTGTGTAGTGATATGCATTGTTATCGTTTAGCCGTATTTAGCTGCTAGAATATCTCTCAATTGAGGTGATTTCATTGAGTTTTGTGTGATAATTTTACATTAAAGATATGAAAAAAGGTGTGGGAACCACCCTGACTGTAGTGCAGAAAGAGACTAGAAAGTTGGTAATCAAATAACTGTAGGCTGTGTAGTTGGTGACATCCATTATTGGGGAGACGTATTCAATTGCTAGGCTAGGATCTCTTTAATTCAGGTGATTTCATTGATCATTATGTGTGAGAGTTGTGAAAAACGGCCCCACTTTGGTTGTAGTGTAGAAAGCTTCTAGGAAACTGAGAAGTAACTGTCGGTTGCTTCGTGACATCCATTGCTGTTGAGCTTTATTCAGTTGCTAGAATATTTTTCTTTCAGGTGATTTCACTGAGTTTTCTGTTCATTTTATGTTGAAGTTGTGAAAAAAAAACAGTTGAGAAACAGCTGTAGTGATATCGATTGTTATAGTTGAGCCCTATTAAGCTCCTAGAATCTCTTTCATTCAATTTTCTGTTATAATTTTGAGTGAAAGCAGTGTAAAAAGGTTTAAAAGGTGTAAAGGTGTAAAGGTGTAAAAGGAACATTGGGCGCAGTGTAGAAAGGCTTTGGAAAGCTGAGAAGTTAAGCTAGCTCCGCAGTGCAGGCTGGATGCTTGTCTGACTAGGACTAGGCGCTGAGACAGCAAATAATAGCAGCGTTAGTGGGAATGCGAGCGGCCGCAGTAACATCTTCCACCCAGCAATGGTCGGCGTAGTTCCGCCTAGCGGACAGACGAAAGATCAATCCAGTCGCTTATTTGATCCCCCCAGGCAGGCTCAGCCAAGCAGCCGAGACAATAGAACAATGGAGTGGCGGTCTCATTCGCGTTCATCAGCAGTTTTTGTTCTCACGATTATTTTGATTTTTGTGTTACCTATAATCAATAATAACTCCAGTCACTAGTAAAACGTTTCCAGAAACGTGGTGTACTACCATATATTTCATGATGATTTTTAATTTTTTAAAAACATTGTTAACATTCTGAGCCTTCAGGCTAAACTTGGGGTTGCTGAGAACGAATCTCCAATCAGAATTTCTCTATCACGAAAAATAACGAAAAAAACCCAGCTGTTGATCTTCCGGCAACCGTTAATAGTCATCCTGCAATGCGGCCGAAACACTTCCAAGCCAGACACCCATCTCAAATGACAACAACGCCAAGCTGTGAGAAACCATCCTGCACTGTGGCTCTAGGTTTAGAGTAGGTTGTTTAGATTCATTGTTGTTAAGCCTTATTATTCAGTTGCTATAGTACGGTAAGATGCACGTTACAGAGTCAGTAGAAATCATAGCACAACATAGTTGCAAATTCTCCAATTTAGTATTTTGATAGTACCACTTGACAAGAATTTCTAAGATTGTTTTAGAAAATTGAGCTACACTTTGAACCGCGTTTCAATTGTTGAATTGAGAAAGCTGGTGAAAATAGTAAACATCTGTTTATAGAAATATTTCTCAGTTTAATTTTGATATTTTCTGTTTTCCAGAACGGTAAACTCGAAACAGTACTAGGCGATTCGGGAGACTCATCTGACGACGGATCGACTATCCAGGTAAATAAATGCATAAAATGCATAAATTTCGTTGTCATAAACCAAAACCGCAAATTGAAAAGGCAGACATCTTCACTGAAATCTTGTATGTAATATGTCAGATACTAATATTTTAACCATTTTTGAAAAAGTTATTTAAGCAGTTGACGGAACTTACGAGCCACTCATATGCCACTACCTCCGTAAACAAAGCAGTAATGCATTCGTGTGACGTCAGCACATATAGGGCTCCTACATCAATATAAATTCGTTGATTTCATATGATCTATATCAGCTAGTGTTTTTATTGGTGTAGAAACCCTACCTGTGCTGACATCACACGACATAGTCCCGGTTACTCGTACATCTTTCAAATGTAACCGTGATTAACAGCTGAATGAAGACATCTCTCATAGGCTATCGTGTCATTTAACCGTCAATAATAATTATTTTTTATTGATGACTTAATTATATTTAAACAATCAATAATGTTGTTATTATTACGGTTAAATTCAATAGACTTGTACAACCGGGTGTTGGGGTTTTCTTAGATTTTGCTTAATCTCAAAAGTTTATCTGCTTCGGAAACTTGTAATAGTAGTAGAGTTGTAAGCCTTGCGCACACTATGGCAAAACACGTGTGGGAAGCGGGATATTTTTTTATAAAATGTATGAATTCAGGGCTACTTTCTTGTATTTATAAAATATAATTATAGTACCCTTTATTTTTTATATATATTCTTATATTGATGGAAACGTTGATTGATGAGCAGTCGATTAAACTCATGTTTTTTGACAAAGGGTTTTTCTCCGATTTTTGAGTGAATGTATATAACTACTACATCTAGTCTATATCTATTTTAGGTGACGGTTAGTGCAGGAGGAGGTGGAGGGAGTGGAGGAGGAGACGATTCTGACGGAGGAGGAGGTGGAGTGAGTCAGGGAGGAGGCGTAGGAGGTGGAGGAGGAGGTACTACCACTGCTTCCATAGTTGACTCGGCTCACTATATTACTGTAACAGGTGAGTGAACTAATTGGCTATCACAGCCTTTTCTGGAGCTATCAAATGCTCTATATCCATGCTGTTTCTGTTTATGTCTATATGTTATTTTCAAAAAAATAGTGAAAATTGTGTTCATCTGAAATTAGCACAGCCATGCTTTTTGATGTGATGAACACACATAATCTGCTGTGAAACGAAGAAACACAAATAATCAGATATGTGCTAACGTTGAGGAGTCATTTAAATAGAGCTTGTATCTTTGATAGGGAGGTATGAGCATTTGAAAGTTTGAAAAATTTTCATTAAGCTCCATACCTTAATCTGATTTCGAAATCAATATAATTTTAAATTCAAAATAAGCTGAATCTAAAATTGTCATTGCATGAAATTCCTCAGGTTTATCTCCTCAGGAGCACTTGAGCAAATCACAGAAATAATAAAACCAGAAAAACCTACATGCGTTCAATGAAGAAGAAAATGAATAAATTAAGCTATTATCAAAATTAAAAAATAAGATGATCAATCGTACATAACCTATGCAAGCGTTCATTCCAGTACTGTTCGGTAATATAGCTTTGTGAAAAAATACATTTGAAAGATGTAAAGTTCTAAAATGAAGTTTTAAAACTTATGTGAAGTTTAATGAGCAGTTCAATGAGTTGTTCTTAGTTTGAGTTATCGCTTATAACTTTCTAAATAATACGAGTTGAACGATGCGACGATTATTTGTATTTATGAAAAATTTATTTTTTATGTTCCTGACTATTGTAGAGATTTCATGTTTTGTCCTAAGCTGCTGTATGTACGTTTGATCTAACCAGAAGATTTTCTTTTTAATCATGTCATTCACTATTTCAATAGATAATTTGCTACTAACGGAAGATCATTATCATCCGTAATTAAAGCTGTGCACAATTATTCTCAAATAACTGTTCCTTTTTTAAAAATCAAGCATATTAATTCAATTAGAAAGTTCTACTTTTGTTCCCAACTGAAGCATAGTATGTCTGTTTTTTAACCTTAAACTATGTCATTGTTTCCACCAAATCTTAGTTTGTTATTGACTAGAATTTTCTGTAGTGAAAACTAAAAAGTATAAGCTATGATGGGTATAATATGTCTATTATACAACTCTCCATTAATTTAATCGAACGAGTTTTCTGTATATTTGTATAATTCATAATTTGTAATTGATATATTGTGGTCTCCATGAATATTTATTCTGTTGAAAATACCCTTATCATGTTCAATTATTCTGTCAAAAATATTACAATATTTGAAAGAAAAAATACTAGCAGTTATCAGAAACCTGGATTTGTGTCTTAATTAACCTTTGAATGTATGAATCGTGTGAAAAATGATGCATATTGCCAATAGTAGTGTATTTAGTCACTACCGTTGCTGTATAGAACCACCTGTGTCCTTTCTTTGTTTATTGATTACATGCTACAGAAGGGACAGCTACTCGATCATACACCTCTCTCACTCCTGTCAACCCTGTAGGTAGGTATCTCTCTCTCTTTCCCTCTTGCATTCAGAATGCTCTGCTTGAGACCTGCTGTCAACCTGGCACTGTATTTCTTTCTTTGTATAATGTGCACTCTCACGTAAGGTTGGGCGAAATTGAGGACTTTGTGTACAAATAATACAATGGTTTATTGTAATATAGAATCTGAGCTAGGATAAATATCTACATGAATGATATACTGTAATTTATAGATATATGGTGAACTGATTTAAAGGTATTTAATTCAACTAAGATATTTGTAAACTAAGTTTTAGTTAATGCAATTGCGCTGACGACCGAGAAAGAATACTATTGATTCGTATGGGAGTGTTCACACATTGGCAGGCTGCGAATATGTGAAGCCTCTCATAAGAAACAATGGTATTCTCTTCAGAGTAGTATTCATTTGAAATTTGAGCTTTATCAGTGTGATCTTTTTTCAGTTGAAAATCTTTACAATATTTTTCTCTTCTCTTCATGATGATAGAATTATAACTTTGGAGGTAAGGGATGACAACCATAAATTCCAGGTGATATGGGAATCGAACCTAAGACCGATGCAGCTTAGCAAACTGATTCACTTGGTTTCAACTGCACTGAACGTTTAGTTATCTGTATTTCATTCCATGAATGGAAAAGAGAGTCGAGTATTTTACACCTGAGTCTTCAAATATGATTGGATAGTTTTGGTCACTCTTATCACAAAATTCAGGTTGATTATCAGTAGTTTTTTAGCACTAGTACTGTAGAACTTCTGTCATTTATCAATTGAATAGTATTCATTTATTCATTCACTGACCATTTTATTGCAATGTAGGGTACTTTGATTAGCATTTCATGGATTGATGAAATTGAAGACTCATGCACTGTAGAGATATTTGAAACAAATCACGTAGAAATAGTTATCATGTCACCCACATTTTTAATTACCTATTTTGAATGCTCTTGCATCAATATCATTTTGGTCTTGAAATGTCTTTCAGCAAAAAATCCAATTATATAAAAAAATCTCTTTTATAGAGATATTATCCCGAGAAATAGAAGAATCCTTTAATAAATTCGTTAAAAAAACTATTTTGGTCCATAGGTTTCAATCACAATTGAAATATTAATACACATTTACTGGTCAATGTTTAAAAAATTATTAACCCTATCGTTGAATTTATCTCAGGCATTGCTATTTAGTTAGTTGCGATATAAGTGATGATACTCTTGATTGAATTAAACGATTCGGGATTATTGCAACTTCTTACTGTCAAAACCTTTTTTCAAATATTCTCATAGGCTCATATAAGAAATTAAATGAAAATCATCAAGCGCCCTTTTGATTATTTTCATTTCATTCGCATATTTGTCGTAGCACTATACAATAATTAAAATTGAGCATCCATGTGAGATGTGTAATCTACGAGTAAGCTATAAGATATAAGGAGATAATATACATTCATGGAATTCAATAACAACCATGTAGTAATGAAATATAATAGCTTGAAAGCTAGTGTATCTGATTGAAGGATATTCTATGGCGTTTCAGTGAAATACCATCTATTCTCTCAAATAATCTTACATATTAAACATATATTACAATATTGCAATATTTGAAAACTACCTTCTTTATGCTTAAACACCATTAAGGGCCGGCTTCCGAGCTCGGGATTTAGCCAAGTTCTAGACTTTGAACAGCTGGAGTCAGAAAACTGGCTTCCCAAAACGGGGCGTAGTCGCAGTAAATACATAGTTGCAGCAAAATAAATCTTTATTGTCTTATTATTTCTATAATATTGGAAACTTTTTTCCTTAACGGAATGAAACATTCCTAAATAATTCAAAATAGCTAAAACTTTACTCAATTTTCTCTTTATTTTATTTTGTGTTCAATTTTCTAGTTTTTCGAAATTCAATTTAATCGTGACTTTGACTAATGACTACGACTATGCCCCATTTTGGAAAGCCAATTTTCTGACTCCAGCTGTTTAAAGTCTAGAACTTTGCTAAATCTCGAGCTCGGAAACCGGCCCTAAATAGTGTTCAAGGTATCTTATGGTGTTTAAATTGTCTTTTAGCAGCGTGGGTACTTTCATATGTATTCAGATATTGAATGAATGATCAATGAGGACATATTTACAATATCGCTAGATTTGAAAACTAACTTTATTTATGCTTAAACACCAGTAAATTGTCTTCAAGGTCTCTATGGTCTTTTAGCAGAGTGGCTACTTTCATATGTATTCAGATCTTGAATGAATGATTGATAAGTTTGTGTTATGAGGGCAATAATGGGATGTAGTTCCAGGTGCCCTCAAATATAAATATTTTCAAATAAATAAATGAATAAAAATATATTCAGTTCCAGACACAGATACAGTGACGGCGGACGGTGTGGCTCACTCGGCCTACGTGCAGTATGTGGAAAGTGCGCCGGACCAAACTATTTATACCACGACTAATGGCCAGATGTATGTATTCATTCATTCATTACATTATAATTAATAACAGGGAAATGGTAGTTTATACAACAGTTTTATAATAAGAATCTTTAACGCACGAGTTAGATGTAGAATTAAGACACAAGTGCTTTAAAGACCATATAAAACAGTTGTACCTATACATATTGCTGACTTGTTGTAACGTTAAAAATCAACCGACTAGCCTACATTGTAGAAAGATTGAAATAACAAGATGGTGAAAAGCTACTCGGAGAGAGTGAACAGTAAACTTGGAATACTGAAAACAAGACAATATGATAACTTGACAAATTGAAAACTTGACAAACTGAACACATGACGTACTGTAAACTTGATGAAATGAAAACTATGAAATAGATTTGCTTATTTACTTTCTAAACTTGATATCTATATTCATTCATAGCTCGTCGCTCTTCATTTTCTTTTCTTGTAAAACGCTCTAGAACAAAACTTCATTATAACTCTCCAATTAGGCTAGTTACACACTCATTCTGTTCGCTTCGTTTTCGGCAAATTCTGATAAGTGTGAAACGGTAATTCGGTTTGTATTCGGTACCAAATACAAACCGCATAGAACCGAACACCCATTTGACTCTAATAAATTCCATCAGGTTTCAATTCGTTGCTAGCGAGAGGCTACTTTCACACACTTTCGGTTCGGTTCGTTTCGTTTTCGGCAAATTCCGATAAGTGTGAAACGATGATTCGGTTTGAATTCGGTACCGAATAGCAACCGCATAGCACCGAACGCCCCCTCGACACGAATAGGTTTCATCATATTCGAATTCGTTGCTAGGGAAGCGGGAAAAAACAAAGTCTTTTACACACGCTTGCCTTTTTGTTTTTATTCTAAACTGATATCGTGATTATCTGTTTCAAAATTTTCCAAGTCAAAATCATATGGTCAATTCATTTCTGTTAGTTCACAGGAACATTTATTTCTCAATGAATAGTTTGCTAAAAACATATGAAAGATATAAATTAAAACTCAGAGAGAATTCTTTTTTTTTATTTATCCACGAATATTACATTATTTCATCAATGGAGAGAAGAGATGAAGTTTATATACCATGTGTCAAAACAAGAACAAATTTTCAATTAAAAAAAAAAATCTCTCTGAACAACCAAAATTAACATAATCAAAAAGAAACTATTCAAATAATTCACATTTTTTAATTAATTTTAAAATTTTGTTGTTCAAGAAATAACATATCACAATTTATTATGCTCTCAAGCTGTTATATTTAAATATACCAGCATGAACTGTGAAAATCCAAACACAGCTGTATTTGAGAAGAAAATACCTAATTGGAACCGTACGAATTAAAACCTGACATGTATGAAAGCCTCATTCGTTTTCGGTAACGAACCGAACCGAACCGAAAACGTACCGAACCGAATGAAACCGAAAGCGTATGAAGCTAGCCTTACAGTAATAGAATCCAGAGGCTTTTCAATCTCTTTTCTGGGCGCCTAGACGTCTTCGGGGGCTCTCGTGGCAGATTCCGCAACATTCTGAAGGGCTTAATTTAGGATAGATATTTATGGCCAAGTTTCTTTATGACATTTTTCATCTTTTTATGACATGTTTCTTTCTTTATTTCTCTTAGTGCCCACATGATTCTTTGTTCTGTATTACATGGTTTGTGCCCATGTAAGATATTTTAAGTGCATATTCTTCCACCTCTCATTTTTTTCTCCTGGAAAGTAGATTCAGAAATAATTTTAAGATAGGATTTTTATAAAAACCCATATTTCTATTGTTAGGACGCTTTATTTTGCTATTCAATTTATTTTGTTCTTATTTTATTTTACTCTTGTTTTATTCTTACCTTGTTATTTATTTTAAATCTAATTTTTGAATGAAGATGTTGTAATGTTTCAATGGTACATATAAGGGTTTAACCTGTTGTCTCCATATATGTTTATTTATGTAAATAAATAAAATGAAACTTAAACTAAGAACTTTACCAAATGAGAATTTGACAAACTGAAAACTCGGTAAACTGATAAATTATCGAAGTAAAAGCTTGATAAACTAAAAACCTGACGAATTGAAAACTTGACAATGAGAACTTGACGCAATGAAAACTGGACACACTGAAAACATAATAAACTGAGATCTTGACGAATTGAAATTCAGTTGGATAAAAGTCAAACTGAATACTTGATTCAATGAAAACTTGACAAACTGAAACCTGCTGTCAGCATTAGAAAACCGTGTTTTAAAGTGATAACCGTGTTATAATGTTCAAGTAGTTGCATAAAGTCCTCATTGTAGTATAGTTTTGAAAATCCATTGCGAAAAGATGGGATTGTGATGTTTAAATGTTTGAATAACCTGATCGTAGATAAATCTTATCTGTACTAGTTATCATTCCAATATTTTTATAAGTACGGTACTAAAAGTGAGAATCGCATTATGAAGTCAGTGGAAATAATAGGAACACATTGATGCCAGCTTTCTGTTTCGACCGCCTTCGATGATACAACATGGCTCTGATTCAACCTTTCCCGATGAATCTAACCTGAAATTAAAATTAATTTAAATTAGAATGTATTTATTTTGATATTCCTCAAATAGCTAATAGGTAGAGGGATTAAATATAATATATACAATGTTTTTATTGAAATAGTATTTTGAAATAAATAAATAATTTAAAATTGAAACACTGTGCCACGTGTTTTACCAAGTAATGTGATCTCTTCAGACCGACTGTTCGATCGGTAATGTGTCAGAGTGATTAAATTGTAACTTCTACTCATAAGTTCCAAACTAGTATATTTTCATCAGATGGTTTTTATGTATGTCTACTTTTTCTAATAGTTTGTGTGCTGTAGCTGTTGAATAGGTTGTGTGTGTTTTCAGGGCGTATGAATAGGTTGTGTGTGTTTTCAGGGCGTATCCGGTTTATACAGTGGGAGAATCAGGCACTATGTACACCCCGGCATCCGGCCAGTACTACACGCCCGGTAATACTACTCCGGTCACCTACAGTCAGGTACACTTTTCCCTCCATTTTCGAATCTAGATTTATAGACTCACTCAGGAAATTCAAGTGGAATTTACTCCGGAACAACTGAGTGTTTTTCTCAATTTATTTTGCTATTGACTGGCCTGTATGTCAAAATGTGACATCCTGTTTTTGCTTGTGAGCGATTCAAACCCAATTAATAGCACTTGAATAATTGTTTTGTAATTAGTTCATAATATAAAATAACATTAGTTTATATACAAGTGAGACCCTGGCCTTGGAACTTGGAAGAATGACATTGTCGCATTTGTAGGATCAGTCTACTTGTCTACCTGAATTGGAAGTAGTGAAAGCGTTTATTTACTAATTCTATTAATATTTCATTTTATTGAGTCGCATGTACTTGCATGAGAGAGTCTCCATTCACACAATCTGGTTACGCCTGTTGGTTGGTACAACAAATCTCAACTTATTTTTTCACAGTTTAAAACTTGTTGAATATTCTCTGCTCATTGCAAAACAAATTGAATAAAGTCGTCCAATATTGAATAAAATAGTTATTTGTATATCTAGAGTGAAAAGTACGACTTTTTCTCCCTGAGGGAAAAAGTTTGAAGCCCGAGGCGAAGCCGAGGGCAACAATTTTCCTGAGGGAGAAAAAGTATTTTTCGCTCGTGATGTACACAACATTTTTCCTCCATCTACATTTTTTTATAGAAACTGCAAATTAAATCATTCTAATAACTTAAGTATTGGTGACAATGTTTCCTAACAACATAACCTAAAAACTAAAACCTAAAAACCGGTCGTCTGATAGGCACTGCTGATTGCGCTATCTATCGGCCAAAGTTGTAACAATCATATCAGCTGAGCTACCAAAAATGGCTGGCTCCAGTTCACGCGGTTCAGATTTGAATTGCAGAATGCAGATCAAAAATATTTGTTGGCTGGTATTTTGAATAGAATAAAATATTTTTAAAATTGTATAAATTTTTATCATCTCAATATTAAGAATATAATATCATACAAACATATATTTCATGAGTTGATCAAATTTCTGGTTGTGGTATTGAATTCAGTTGACTCAATGACAGACACCTCTATTACGCTTTCTCATCTGAGCTTAGACCTTCTAACCTATTACCATGTAAGGTTTTTAAATAGAGATGCTTCCCATGTTATTTAAATGGAGTCACTTTTACTCCCTAGGGAGTTTTTCTGTTTTTTACTACCTAGAGCGAAAAAGTGACACTTTAGTATTATGTTTCAGGGAGTAAAGTAAGTACTTTAGACAGTAGGTGGAGGAAAAATTAATTTTTCCTTACAAATAGTGATTTTGTTTGCGTTGGTTGTCAGGTGGCTGGAGGCGCTCTGAATGGGCCGAACCAGGGAGGTACAGCGGCACAACTGCTGGGCAGCACCTATCTGATCCAGCAGACGGTCGACGGCACAGACACAATCATCACCTCCAACCGATCCTCACCGCAAACTGTCAGCGCCGTAAGTACGCCTAGCATTTCGACCTTATTCAACTGTACATTTAGATGATTTGATTCAAAAATTGAAGTAATTAAAAAAAATCTATAACCACTATAGTGAAGGTCCACGTTATAATAGTAGTAGAGAAAGGTGAATAAATGAATGGAGGGACCTTATAGTCATTCCCACACAATAAGTAAATGGTCCGGGGACTTACATCACCAGCAATGGCAAGGTCACCCTGTTCAAGCACTTGCCAAAAGGCTGCTAGCAGACGCAAGCTCTTACTGGCTGGTAAAGTTGGGTAGAGGTCAGGTCAAACAGTTGATTGCTCTGATAACTGGACATGGCCACTTCAGGAAACATTTCCACACAATTTGACTCTGAAATAAAAGTCAGATGTTTAGGCTCTGTAGTTAGTCTGAAGAGACTGCCAACCATAGAATAGAACAGTCACGTCGGTTGGGTACAAAGGAAAGTGATAGACATTTACATAGATGAAGTAACTCAGTTAGGCTACGGTACAATATAAAACAATGTCAGATAACATAAAACAACATCATATAACATGAAACAGCATACGATAACATGAAATAACTTTGCCGTATCAAGACTACTTTAGAATGTATTCGTTATGTCGTAACAAATTCGCTGCTGAGGTATTCCTCTAATGTATCGAACACCCTAGTTTTTAGTAGCTCCTTCACTATTTTCTTGAACATATCTTTTGGAAGGTTTCTGATTACTGAGGGCAGTTTATTGAACAGTACGAACTGTTGATATTTATGGCTCTTGTAGGATTTGTGCAGTCTTATGGTGGGCTTTACCAAATCGAACTTTTTCCTGGTATCATGTTCATGAGATTCAGATTGTTTAATAAAGTATTTTTCATTTCCTTTTATGAAAACCACATTGCTGAAAATGTACATGTTAGCCAGGGTCATGATGCCCAAACGTTTAAAAGTTTCTCTGCACGTATTATACTGGATTGGGAGGTACTAGGGGCAAGGAGAAGGACTCGAAGGGTTAGTATAGGGAAAAAACTCTAGGATCTTGTAAAGGACACAGGTATTGGTTTGCTCAATTAACGTACTTGGAACACACAATAAGTTCCGGCTGTCGTGTGAGGTTCTTTGAACCTTTGGATCCTTGAATCCGTCCCTTCAATAACATAAGGTGGAGGAACAGCGTAGCTGATTCTCTACCTTGCCACTGACTTCTATCGAAGATAGTTGATACCAGTAATCTGATGTAAAATCAACTGTTCATTCTTGTTTAAAATAATCAATTATATTCTATTTTTCAAGAAAATATGTTTTTCGATGATTAAATATTACATTTTCATTATTGAGATTAAATATTTTGTTAGTTAATTATGTGTCTATATTGAAATATATTGTTCACTGATTCAATAATAATCTTTCATGATTGAGACTGAATATTTTGTTAATTATATTTCTACATTGTTGAAAAACGATCTGGCAACGTTGCGGAGCTAGAAAAGGATAGCGCTATCTGCTTTGTCGAATGATGGACAAGAGTAGCAACACCAATGTTAATCAAATATTGTCATTATAACGTGGACCTTACTATATAGTGGTCGTGACCATAGAGCAACCGAGTGTTTTAACGACTAATTTTCAAATGTAGTCATGTGGTGACACGGTTTGTTTGTACCTAATCTGTGTTACTAATGGTTTCGACATAAGCCTTATGGTGGATTGGCTTTGTTTCACAGGCATTAAATAACAATCTAATTGTGAACAATTTTTGCTGGGTGGAATTGTGGGGCAATGCTAATAGATAGAAGATTGAATACTCATCAGCTAGTTGTAGTTTTATGTTGGCGTGATGACGTCACATTGTCTCGATGACGTCATTATTATTGTCCTATATATTATATTAAGGCTCTCATATGGACTATACGATTACATGTATATTCTGAAAATTAATCTCTGAGGATGCTATGTCGTCTTCAAGCTAACATAACGATGCTACTACTGTGAGTAAGACACTATTGTCCGATCCCACGAAGCTTGGCCAAGACATTCGAACATATTCAAATAAGGTATGGTTTACAACAAGTGTACTGGAACATATGATTTCTATGGCTATAATTACTATCAATAATTCCAGTTCACTCTTGTAAAGCTTACATTTACAAATAGTCTTGACCGAGCTTGGTGAAACCGGGCTAAAGATGAGTATAATCCTTCTATCAACCAATCTATTAATCTTGGTGTTGGGTTGCCTGATTATAGTCCAGTCACTATATACATTGGTGCATGCAATTTATATTGTAGTTCTGATTTTTTAATATATTATTTGGGTACATGAGAGAAGTCCAGAACCAATTTCTTCAGGCAAAATTTCCTTGTGCTAGATACAGGTGTCCCAAAAACCTTGTATTTTCGGCTCATTTTCCAGTTTTCAGCTATTTCTGCCAAATTTCGTAATCGGACTGAAAAATTTGTTCTCGCCTTTTCTTAGATTATAAAATTCTGAATAAAATGAGATCATTCGGAACTCTCTATCACCAATGAGTACTGAGTTATGATTTTTCAAAAATGAGTGAACTTTGCAGAAAAAATCAATTTTGATGAATTTAAGTTTTTGATCAACAATAGGCCTATCTTCCGATTGTTACCATTTAGAAGTATAATTTATTCAAAATCCCTCTGGGCGTATTTTTGTGCTCTACAATCTGAGATCAGGTAGAGCGCTCTATCTCATATAGATTTCCAGGTACACCTGACAACAATGCTCCTTGTATTGTGAAAACACCTAATTTTCAGCTTCAACCATCATCACCAACTACATTGTCTTCACATTTATATTTCGCACAATGACATGAGTTCATGAGATTATGTTCTATAAGAATCACCCGTTAGATGCACTTCATTTCAGTATTCCCTAAAAAAAATTCTAAATGGTAACAATCGGAAGATATTGTTGATCAAAAACTTAAATTCATCAAAATTGATTTTTTCTTCAAATTTCACTCATTTTTGAAAAATTATAACTCAGTACCGTACTCATTGGTGATAGAGAGTTCCGAATGATCTCATTTTATTCAGAATTTGATAATCTAAAAAAAGGCAAGAGCAAATTTTTCCGTCCGATTACGAGATTTGGCAGAAATAGCTGAAAACTGGAAAATGAGCCGAAAATACGAGGTTTTTGGGCCACTCTGTATCTAGCACAAGGAAATTCTGCATGAAGAAATTGGTTCTGGACTTCTCTCATGTACCCAAATAATATATTAAAAAATCAGAACTACAATATAAATAGCAAGCACACCCCCTTTTTTATGTGTATATTGGCTTGACTATTAACTGACATTTATGACATTTAAGACATTTTATGGAAATATAAGGGTTTGGGTGAAATTAATCTTTTTGGAATGGTGTATATAGGTTTCTTGGTTGAATAACATCAAAGAATATATTGATTTATTGATGAGGGTTTTTTGATTTGCGGATTTGAATATATTGATTGATGGTTGTGAAGGATTAACATACTAAGTACCGGTTGTACAAAAGCCTGTTAATTTCAATCATGGTTGAATGCCACTAGAACCAATCACAGAGGACTTTTTTGAAAGAAGGCTTCTCTGGTTCTCGTGGCATTTAACCATGATTAAAATTCAACAGGCTTTTGTGCAACCGGTCCAATGGCCATATCGCACAATCTAAGATTAACGCTAATCCACAATTACATAAAGGTGTGGTGGAATTATAATGTGTTTCACTCCGGGTTTAATCCATCAGCTGATCTATCTCCGTTTAAACCGAGATGGTGCACCTGAATCCTAAGACAAGATCTATCAGTTCTGGACAGCAATGTTAATCTTGGAGAAGACTCAATATGGCTGCTCTACATGTCACATCGAGCGGGACATTTGAAAATACAATCCACTTGGAAGAACTCTATTTACGGGGAACTTCAATAGGCTAACGGTGTGATCACATTGAATGCGTAGATGTGCAAGTGAAAGCTTGGTTATGCATGACCAAGCGTGCAGATGATTTTTTTTTTTGAAATTGAAATGGAATATTATTCAAAAAATTAAAAAATGAGTAACAAAATGTGGAAAGAGCAATAGGACACACATTGAACACTTGCACTTACTGGTTGCTTTGTTCAGTGTGAGCAACTACAAGCAAGTCACAATGTGTTTCAATGGCACTTTCCAGATTTTGATTTTTCGTCTTATGCATATGCATGATCTGACATACACTTGCAATCACACCCTAAGACAAGACCTATCACCGTTGAGTGCTGGAGATCAATCTTAATTTTGAAGAAGACTCATGTGTAATTTGGCATCACCAGCAAAAGGAATTAAGCCTTGCCCGCTGGTGAGAGTTGCATTCAGTTATTTATGCTTGAATAAATTTGTTACATTGGTTGTTTCCTGGTTTTATACAATAATATGGTTTTATACTCAATATGGCCGCTCCACATCACATCACGGTCACATCGGGTGGGACATTTAAAAATACAATCTTATTGAAAGAACCTTATCTCTGGGGAACCTGAATAGTCTAATCCCATCGGAATACTTATTATAATTTTGATGTGAACAATAGCCCATTTCTCCTGAAAAGTAGTACTTGTATAATTAAATAAACAAACGTTAAAACAAGACTCAATATCACGGCAAAATGCTACAATGTATCATGGGATGATGCCTTGACCTCTATCTGTAGACCCTTATCTCAGTTGGTGAATTAATTAATCTAGGACGTGACGTATCACCTGGTGAACTCAGCAGCAGCGGCGAATGGACCCGGCGGCGGCACAGTTGGCAGTACTGCCGGTGGCGGTGGCGCCACTTCGGTGCCTCCAGGCAGCGCCGCAAACGCCAACCCAAACGGCGCCACCCTCGACTCTGACCAGCCCAGTCTTATACACGCTACCCGCGTGTCGCCCGCTACAGTTAGTCAGCATTATCTTTGCATCTCTACATTTTGATCGTATAATTAGCGGCCCTACAATATGATTGTTTAGTTTGCGTCTCTGTCACTGTTGTCATGTTGCACAATTTGTTCATTTATTTAGAAATTATGTTGCAAACATCTCTACATTGCGTCTCTACATTTTGATCGTGTAGTTAGGGTCTCTATCACTGTTGTCATACTGCACAATTTGTTTATTTTAGCTTGCATCTCTACATTGTCTTTGCGACTCTAGATTTTAATCTACGTAATTAGTGACTCTACACTCTGATTATGTTTGTTTGCATCTCTACATTCCGATTGTGTAGTTTATGCATCTCTACACTCTGATTTTGTAGTTTGCGTCTCCTATCTCTGTTTTCATGATGCATATTTTTCTTTTATTTAGAAATTATGTAGCTTACATCTCTAAATTGCGTCTCTACATTTTGATCGTTTAGTTAGGGTCTCTATCACTGTTGTCATATTGCACAATCTGTTTATTTATTTAGTTTAAGTTGGTATTTTGGTTACTAGTGTGCATCTAGAAAGTTCCTGGATGTACTTGCTTCGCTAGTTTATGTCATTTTTGCCGTTATATTGTCGCTCAATTGCAAATTTGAGTCATAAGTTCACATTCAAGTGAGTCTAGGCATTAAGTATTGTTTGTTTGTGTCTGAATGGAAATAGTTTTGTATAGAATGTTGCACCACTCATTGTTGTCATGTTGCACAATCTTCATATTCATTTATAAATCATAACAAAAAATCTTACATTACTTCGATACCAATAGTTCAATATATGCACTTTTTGTTATAAAACTTCAAATACATGATATTGTAATACTAATCCTATATACTGATGTACCTTATAACAATATTCAACCACTTTTTGATGTCTATAAATTGATTTATATAAAAATAATACTCATATAAAACACAAAATACAATTTTTTATAAATAATATAAGATTATTTTATTTTTGTGAGATCGTATGAATCTTGAATAAAATGTGATTTGACATAGGGG
The DNA here is from genome assembly GCF_014356525.2 of Nilaparvata lugens. Classification (NCBI taxonomy): domain Eukaryota; kingdom Metazoa; phylum Arthropoda; class Insecta; order Hemiptera; family Delphacidae; genus Nilaparvata; species Nilaparvata lugens. The sequence continues at coordinate 27,300,673 of NC_052516.1, forward strand.
AGATTCCAGCATAAATCCTACTTATTCTAATTATTCATTTCAGCATATATCTTACTTTTTTAGATTTATTTTAAATGTTCTAATTTATATTTTGCTCATTATTTGTACTCTTGTACCATGTTATCATTACTTATATATCATAGGATGATTTATTAATGTCATGCACTGATTTACATATTGATCAATCGTCTCATGTTACATGTTTTATGTTGTTTCAGCATGTTGGCATTTTGATAAATGATTAAAGTATTTCAATGTATGCTTGCATTGGCGCCTTGACTACTACTTGATTATGATCACTTCATAGTTTTAAATAATTATTTATTGCTCATTGATTATCTTCATTATATTTGGTATGATTATATTATTTCATATTCTTCATGAATATTGTATTATTTCATTGCATGATTGATTCTTGTAGAATTAGAAGATCAGTGGTTTTTACTGTTGCATGTTGAAATTAGCGATTTTGCTCAATCCACTTGTTATCATTTAATACCTATAAATATTAGTTAACAGTAACAAACTGTAGTTTTCTGTTAGCTTTCTGTGTTGTAGTGAAGGAGATGTTGTGGTAGATATCCGTGTTATATAATAAAATGACTGGGAATTATCAGATCTACTTATTTAATAAGTAATTGTGCCCATTGATAATTAAATTATCTCATCCACTTGTTTATTAAGTGCGACAGTCGTAAAGGGCCCCATTACACTAAGGAACTTCGATCGACGAACTTGGCTCTTGCGAACCAAGTTCACCAGTGTATGTGGAAAATTGGCGAACCGCGAACCAAATTCGTGACGAACTTGGTCTTCAATCTGGATTAAAAACTTTGTTCGGTTCGTCCGCCAGGGCGATATATTCTATCTATATATTTTCTTCCCACAGCAGCTGCAAACTTTTAAACGAAAGACACTGAAGTAACGAACGGTTGTTCGCTCTCCCCACTACAGTGTGTGGGCAAATCCTACACGAACTTGGTTCCCCGAACCAAGCTGGCCGATCTAAGTTCCCTAGTGTATTGGGCCCTTATGTCCCATTAATGACTTGAATGTTACATTCAGACGAGGTTGAACCTCTCTCGCAATGAAATCCCCGCTTACAAAAAGCCATACTAATCTACTTCTCACTATTTACTATTTCATTGTGTCTTTTAATATTGACTATGTCTTGTAATATTAAGACTTGTCTTAAAAAAGGGAATAAGGGGATACAAGCTATATTGTAATAAAAAACTGTTGAGTTTTTTTTATAAAAATGAATGATTGTTATTATTACAGTATTAATTCTATATTAGACTTTCTTTGATTTCATAACTACTTGATATTTTGAATATTGTTCTGAATTTTGATTGTTTTAATACTCTTTTATCGATTTTATTGATTCAGTGCTAAGGGTTGTGTGGCAGAGATAACCTAGAGTCCTAACTCCGTTATTAATAAAGGCAATTCTTATTTAAAACTTATGATTAGGTCTGATTATGTAGTATTTTTTTGAATTATTTGCCAAGGATGTTTGGTAATGAGATGTGTGATTGTTGTATAGGTGCAATGGCTGCTGGAGAACTATGAGACAGCGGAGGGAGTGTCGCTGGCCAGGGTGACGTTGTACAACCACTACCTGCGCCATTGCTACGAGCACAAGCTAGACCCCGTCAATGCGGCCTCGTTCGGCAAACTCATTCGATCCGTCTTTCTCGGCCTGCGCACCAGGCGTCTCGGAACCAGGTTGGTATAGTGCACCACTTATCAGCTGATTTGATTTTTTTATTGGATAATTATCGAGAAATGTACAACTCTAGTACCACAGACCAAGTTCAAAACGGTTTCAATTCTAATTTATAAAGAAGTTTAATGTTGTGTGCTACTTTCAAATTGTATGTTAACAGATTGCAACAAATATGTTATTTTTACATTTTTGAGTTACGGTACATCCAGTACAAACAAAAGGTACAGATTTCAAATTTGTAAATACTCCTAAATTGTATTAAATAAATTAAAAACAATTTAAAAAGTCCAAAATGATTGTATAAAAAAGTCACGGTCTGCTTTCCAAGCTGTCATACTTATACAGTAAATGAGTTCGTTAAGTAATGTACCATACTTTATTCACTCACTTGAAACTTACATTAACATTTTTATTAAATGTACTTAGATTTTTCATTTCTTGATAATTTAGGCTCAACTCACACTTACGTGACTCAAGTCGAGAAGAGACTGCGACTCTAGTCTATTCTCGACGCAGTATGTATTTTCAAATGGCGACACTCAGACCAGTCTATTCTAGTCTCCACGACCTCACGACTGTGAGACTGAGCACGAGAGATCGAAAGTAGAGCGAAAGAAAATTATTTTTATTCAATTAATGATTTGGTTTAATATTGATTGATGTTGTATGAATCTTAAATTCAGCTTTATGTATATCTTTAATTTATTGTTATTTCTTAGAATGGAATATTTAGTTGGTTGAATGTTAATTACTGTTAGCCTATATTATAATATTGTAGGATCATTTTATATATTAATATTAATGTATAAGTGAATAAGTTATATTAAGACTCCACGTCGGCGTACAAGTTTTCTTTTGCCGACGTGTAGCACAAAGTTGTCAATTTCCTTTCAGTTGTATTCTGTATATATTTTTGTGCAATAAACGATTTGATTTGATTTGATTTGAGTTCACGTCAAGTTTTCTTTTACGATTTTTTATGAGTTTGTATTATTTTAAGTAATGTATTTTCTAAATAATGAATGAAATTGTATTACAGTACTGTAACAGTTGTAATTGAATGAATAATTTAATTTGTTTCAGAGGGAACTCTAAGTACCACTACTACGGCATCCGCGTGAAGCCAGGCTCACCGCTCAACCAGCTGCCAATGATGGACGACGAGGGACGAGGGGCTATGGTGGGAGGGGGAAATGGCAACGGTGGTGGTGGAGGAGGGGGAAACGGCGGTAACGGTGGTGGGGGAAGGGCGTCAACGGGTGCTGGCGGCGGCGGCGGGCAAAAGCAGCAGCGCTACAACAAGTTTGGCGGGGCGGGGGCGGGGAAAGGCGGCGACGGTTCCGTCGGCAATCAGGCGCATGCGCACGAATGTGGTGGCGAACAGAATCATCAGCACAATAATGCACAGGTACCAGAACAATTTTAACATTAAATAAACATTCAATGTCTTTAGATGAAGATTTTACTAGAAATTGCAGTTAACCAACTGCTACAATATTATTACTGTAGATATAATAATTATTTCAAATATCCAATGAAAGCTGAAAATGTATTTCTTCAAGGCTATCTAATTTGTTAGTTATAGAATAATACCATAGGGCTACCCTTACAGCTTGAAGGAAACCAACTCCAACCAGTTGCAAGTTTTAAGTACTTGGGTTCAACTGTACAGAGAGATGGAGGGCTTGATGTAGAAATACAGCATAGAATAAATTGTGGATGGATGAACTGGAGAAAAATGAGTGGTGTTCTTTGTGATAAGAGAGTAAATTGTCAAATGAAGGGAAAGTGTATAGATCAGTACATGTGAGGCCAGCTATGCTGTATGGAACAGAAACATGGCCCACTTCAAAGAAACAGGAACGAAAGATGGAAGTGACTGAGATGAGAAAGTTGAGATGGATGTGTGGGGTTACAAGAAGGGATAAAATGAGAAATGAATTAATCAGATGCACTGTAAAAGTTGGACCATTGGGAAAGAAAATGCAGGAGACAAGGATGAGGTGGTTTGGGCATGTACAGCGACGGGAGGAGGATTATGCTGGACGAAGTGCAGGATTTGGTCTTGGATGGTGTGAGAGTACGAGGTAGACCTAGGATGAGGTGGGGAGATAGAATAGCGGCTGACTTGCGAGAGAGTGGTTGGAGGAGAGAGGAAGCATAGGCGATGTAAGTGATGACGTAAGCCGTTGCTACGACGCAATTTGGGTTTCTAAACAAACCGTTGCTATGGAGGGAGAGCATGTTATTCAAATGGGACTAAAACATCACCTCACATTTACGAGTATATCAATGAATAGATTTCTAAAGGTGCGTACAGACTTTCGTTCCGCTCCAAGACCGAACGTCACTCCAGCAGAGCGTTTGATGATCGACCGGCGAGCAACAATGGTTCGACCGGGGAACGCGAGAAGATCTACCATCTTCCACAACGTTCATGATCGGTGCGAGTAGAGAGCGGAGGCGGAGCGATTGCTGTGCGATGGTGGTACGTGGGCGGTACGAGGGAGGAGCGTGCTCGGTGCGGGTTGGAAGCACGAGTATGTGTACGCAGCTTAGGAGTTGAGAAAATTTTTTTCAAGTTCTACTCAAATCATCAACTCTCAGTATTTATTCAGAGCAAATAAATTTTTTTGGGACAGCCAAAGCAGAAAGTCTCACGAAGTAGAGCTTAGAATACCATGTCTGTAGTCTGCTATGGAAAACCTACCTGTAGAGAAAGTTGAAGTGCAATTTGAATTATTACCTAGAATTTCATTAGATTGTTATAAAGTTGCAATTTAAAAATTCATATGAATATATTCTGTTTTCCTATTGTTTAGTGTAACTGTTAGAGTAGACTAAAGCTTAAATATATAGGTTAGGTGTTTTGGTTTAGCCTAGGTACTTACTTATAAGTTTGGTGTTGAGGTTTTCTGAAGTATATAATTGTTTTCAATTTACGTGAAATAGTTAGATATTGAATGAACTCAACACAGTAAAAAGATGTAGATGATGTGACCATTAATCATATTGTATACTTCCTACATTCTAATTAAACGGTGATGATGTTTACAAGAATTTAAAAGGGGTAAGTGAACATGTAAAGTAAAGCAAATAGTTATGTATTTTATGTGCTTCATTCACTGTAAACATAATTGTATTTGAATTATTGTATTAATAATTTCACTAATGTAGTTATTCTAGATAAATTTGATTTTTATTAACAATAACATAACCTAAAAATGTAGTACAGAACTTATAGAGGCGAGCTAGACCTTGGGATTTTCAGGAAATCAAAAAAAAAAAAAAAAAAAATGGTATGTAGCCTGCCTTTTTACTGTAATGTTTACAGTCAGGAACAAAGAAAATGTTCGTTTGCTTCAAACCATTTTCATTTGTCATCGAAATCAGACTGTATACATTTTCAAATAAACATTTCTAATGTGAACCAGCAGACTAAAACTTCCAGCATATGCTGTGAAAGTAAACTTATATTGAAAACAAAATAATAATTAAAAATTTCATGTAAGAATTCATGTGGCACTTTAACTTTCTCCTCAACAAGGCTTACCATAGCAGCCTACATACATAGTACTATGCACTACTTCGTGAGACTTTCTGCTTTGGCTGTCCCAAAAAAAATTATTCGATCTGAATAAATACTGGAAATTGATGATTTGAGTATGTAGAACTTGAAAAAAATATTCTCGAATCTTAGAAATCTATTATTTCATTGATATACTCGTAAATGTAAGGTGATGTTTTAGTCCCATTTGAATAACATGCTCTCTCTCCATAGCAACGGTTTGTTTAGAGACTAAGATGGCGTCGTAGCAACGGCTTACGTCACACTTACATCGCCCATTGGATACGGCTTTGTGGAGAGGCAGACTGAGAGGAAGGAATGCCGACCCCATTTAAATGGGATAAGGTACAGCCAAAGAAGAAGAATCATACCATAGTACCATTTTAAAAAATTTTTAACATGAAATAAAATAAAAAACAACCAGTTCCGGATGCTTACTTTGCTTTTAAAAACTTGAGAATAATGGAGTAAGCATCCAAAAGTGGTTGTTTTTTATTCTGTTATTTTATATTAAAAAAGTTTATAAAGGTACCATGGTATTATTTTTCAACCAATGAAAGCTATATGAATAGAACTAAGGACTTCTGCTCTGCTACTGGAAATATTCTTCAAATTTCCTTCTGTTATTTAGTTCTTCGGTCAATATTTGTAGTGGCAGAAGTCCTTAGTTCTTTTTATTGGATATTTGAAATAATTATTATACTGTAACACTGTCTTTAATTCTTAGTTCTAGTTGAGTTTATTCTCTTGCTAATAATGCATTTCCCAAATCTATTTTATTAGACTATTTGGTGAAAAATTAAGAAATTTGGGAATCAGCCTGTTTTTTCTCTACTGATATTCTATTTGTTTGCTTCATTAAATAAATAAATTAATGAACGTTCAATGACTTGCTAATAATGCCTTAGGCGGATTTCACACCAAAGCTGGGCCGAGCCGAGCCGGGCGGAGCAATGCGATGCCGAGCCGAGTCGCACTGAAGCCAATTGCCGATTCGCTTTTTAAAACATTTTCAAGTTAAAATTACAAAATACTGCGCAACTCACTATGTGGGAAGATCGAACTAAACTGGAAGAAGGCAGAATCCGCTTGGCCGTCAAGCCGACTGCAGAAATCCGCTCGGCTCGGCCCGGCGTTGATCTGAATGCTCCAGACTAAATCCTGCATGGTTAGCGCGCAAGGGGATTCCGCTCGGCCCGGCCCAGCTTTGGTGTGAAACCCCACTTAGACCAGGCTGACTGGCGGCAGACGAGTCGGCAGGGCAGGAAGCACTCCGATTGGCTGATTGTGTTGGCGATCGGGAATCAGCTGATAATCAGCCAATAGGAGAGCTTCATGCCCAGCTGACTTGTCTGGAAACCTTAGGCTAAACTCACACTACCTCGACTCAAATCGTACGACTCCCAGTCTCTCGACCTTACGACTTTCTTGCTCATTGTCGCCACTTCAGTTCCATGCAACTCCATTCCTAATCTCACATTACTAGTAGTTCTGTGAACAGTAGACCTCACGCAGTATTCTAATCCACAAGTACCTGATTGAAACTGATAGTCCTTTTGGAGATACATCAACAGACTAGCTTCTCCACACATCTGTGTAATCACTTGTCAGCTGATTTATGATGAATAATTCTATACTAGTAAGTCTCACTTCGCTCGGTCAATTGAAAATATGAGATCAAATTCGTAACTACTAAGCATGTTAGAAATTTTCTAATAATTATTATGAATATATTGTCTTATCTAATTATTATTATTGTCTTATCTAACATGATAAAATATCACTTCCATGAATCCTTTTCCTCACTTTCATCAAGAATGCTTGATACTATGCAACTCAAGTCGAGGCTCGACCAACGTGTCGAGTCGTCGCTCGACTCAGTCTCACAGTCGTGAGGTCGCGGAGACTAGAATCGTCTGAGTGTCACCATTTGAAAACACATGCTGCGTCGAGAAGAGACTAGAGTCGCAGTCTCTTCTCGACTTGAGTCGCGTAAATGTAAGTTGAGCCTTACTGTGAATATCATTGATTGATGTAAATGTAGATTACTCCAAAAAAGTTGTGTAGATGAAACTGTGGACCTAATTTGTGAAATACTTTACAAGAAAAGAGAACTTGTTTTTAATTCTAAGTGCCGGTTGCACAAAGCCGGTTAAATTTTAATCATGATTAATTTCACGAGAACCAATCAGAAAATTCGTCTTTTAGAAAAGTCCTTCTCTGATTGGTTCTCGTGAAATTAATCACGGTTAAAATTTAACTGGTTTTGTGCAACCGGGCCTAAGCAATTAAGATTGTGCAGAATGAAATATATACTTTTTCTTGATGTACACTATAAAGTCCCTGGATTGAGGGCTGTATTTCGGTGTTCTTTATTTCCGTTCTTACATATATTATTTATACATTATGTAGATATGCACTCAACTTTTTTCAAATGGATAAAACAAATTCTCTCATTACATCACTATTGAAAAGTGCCTAATAATCTTTCGAAACATTCATTCATTTTTATTTGCCATATAAACAATAATTGAATTCAGTAGAACAATATCTAATTGACTTGGACTTTATCCAGAAACAAAGGTCGTTCTCCTTTGCGAATGTGCATGAAATTGATGAACTGGATGTTAAACCCCAAAAAAGAAGCATTGTGAACTTTTTTGAAAATTTTGATGTTAAGGTGAGATTTGTTATTTCTTTGTAATCTCTCAATTTTGCTTTTTTATATTTTTGTTGCGGATGATGCTTAAATAGGCTTTTATAGTTAAAGTTTGAGACTGTTTTTGATTGTAATTTTTTATCTTAATACTTTTAGTTAGATGAATTAGTTTAATTTTTGGTTACCAAAAGTTACTATTCTATACTTTAAATTGAAGGGAATATCCCACTCATGCTATCTTCAATGTATTTTTATGATACTGATTTCAGTAAGTAAAGTTTTGTAGACTGCTTCTTCCATTATAATTTATTTCTCTTGAAGGTTCATAAACTGATTTTTTTTATCTGCATTTAAGGAGCATTCAAATTTATTATTGATGTATCTTTTTTATTGAGAGCTTTCTTTAGTTATTTATTCATTTGTAACCATGTAAATCGATAAATCAAAAAACGAGTGACTCTACTTGATTTCTAGTTCTTCCTTTTTCCATTTTCTGCTTTATTATTTTTGTAAAGAATATCTTACACATGAACTTACACAAAAGTCTTAAATTATTGGTAATACCCTCTAATGAAAAATCTCTGGATCTGGGACTTTTTCTATGCATAATACGAGGGTAGGCTGATAACTAATGCACACATGCTTGTAGAGCACTAACTAAATAAACTTGAGAAGCGTGCCTGGTGGCATGTGGAAGTACTATTTCTCCTCTACACAGCTGCGCAGTTTGAAGGCGTTGTGTTCATCCAGTTTGGTTTGGTTAGTGAAAGTATGGCGTCGTGTTTTGGTGTTATGTCAACGCGAATTAAACAACGCGCTGTTATCGAATTTTTAACTGCTGAGAAAGTGAATCCTAGTGAGATTCATCGTCGTTTAAAGGCTGTTTATTGTGACGATACTGTTGATAGGTCTACCGTGAATCGATGGGTTATAAAATTTCGAGATTGCCAACCTGGAAAAGCCTCAATTGTTGACGAAACACGCAGTGGACATCCAATCACTGCCACAGACGATAATCATCGTAAACTCGTCGAAGACTTGATTCAAAATGACCGGCGAATCACTCAACAGCATATCGCAAACCAAGTTGGAATATCCAGGGAACGTGTCGGCTTCATTATTGAACAATTGGGATACCATAAAATCTGTGCACGATGGGTAACACGCCGTCTGACAGACAAGAATGAACAGCGTCGATTGGAATGCTGTGAACAACTTTTGAAGCGCTACCATGACGAAGGAGACGACTTTCTTTTGAATATTGTGACGGGGGACGAGTCATGGGTTCATCATTACGACCCTGAAGAAAAAAGGCAGAGCGCTGAATATCGTCATCCACATTCTCTTGTTGTGAAAAAGTTCAAAACACAACCATCCGCAGAAAAAAATTCTTTTGACTGTGTTTTGGGATGCTCGCAGAGTTTATGTGACTGATTATCTGGAAAGAGGGGCAACGGTAAATTCTGCTCAGTATATAAAGACTCTGAAACACCTACGACGTCGAGTTTGTCGTGTTAGAGGCAGCCTGGCGCCAATAATCTTGCAACATGACAACGCTCGGCCACACACTTTGCATGCAACTGAAGAGGCTCTGAGAAACCTGAAGTTTGAACCGATTCCCCACCCTCCGTATTCTCCCGACCTTGCGCCTTGTGATTTTTATTTTTTTCCTCCACTCAAGAGAGACCTGAAGGGGAATCATTACAGCTCGGACAGTGAAGTGAAGGTAGCTGTTGCGTCGTGGGTTTGAGAAAAGTCGGAAGAATTTTTCAGTGACAGAATAAAAAAACTTGTAACACGTCGGGAGAAATGTGTAATGCTTAACGGTGACTATGTAGAAAAATAAATACATGATTTTGAAGTGAAAGGTTTGTACTTTAATTTATTTTTTACCGAATCTTGCTATTTGCTTTTGTTTGCCTTCTACAAGCATATGTGCATTACTTATCAGCCTACCCTCGTATTATATTATTCAAAGTACTTTTCTCTCAATGTCAAAAAAAACTACATTTGTCGAGACCAAAGCCAAATTTGAAACAGTTTGAACGCTCATAAAAAGTTTTAAAGACAATAGAACAAGTTATATGAATCTTGAAAATTACTTCATCTTTCCAACCATAGAATTAGATTTTTTCAAAAATATCAAATAGTCGATATACCTCGGAAACTTAAGGTCGATTTAAGACATTTTTACTGGTCTTTCTTTGTTGCAAATTTCATGTAGAATCCATGGTCTTCGGCTTTTACACCTTTCGTGGGACACCCTGTATATTCTATTACATTCTAGCCCTGTAATCTCGTTCTATTTACGATGTTTTATTTGTGTTTTTCAGTCCAACAACCATGAGTTCCTAGGTGATGGTACGCGTGCCATTCCAGATTTCCCCAACATAGTGATATCTCACGTGGCTCTCCCCGAAGACTGCACTCTCGAGGATGTCGACACCTTTAGAAGTATTTACAGAGAACATTGCGAGGTGAGTCTGCCATCTTCCCTCATATGTTATGAACATACCTCTATTCAAATTCAAATTCAATTTATTTCCAGAAAGTACGTTTTACAATATATTCCCTGAAAATTACTCCCTCTAATATGGAACAAGTCCGTGCTTAGAGGAGGAGTCATTACAACAATAGACACAATACAAGAAAGAAAAAGTTGACTTTCTACTGCTGTAGTTTACAAGCATAAGCTATTCAAACATATTTACATACAACAATACTAACACATAAAACAATTGTAAGTAATATAATCTCAAATTCTTAGCCAATAATAATAGAAATAGATTCTATAAACAAAAACTGATTGCTTCCTTTCTTTTGTCATAGTTCTGGAAACATTACCGATGTACTCAATGCACTCATTCACACATTTTGAAAACAATAATTTCTACAATATATAATTATTAACATGAATAGAAGAATAATAATCATTTCTCATAACAGATGAGTCTATGGTACTTATTCAGGATCAATACTAAACTGTATTCAAAAGCAATGCCAATTCTGAGTTAATATCAGTAAAAAAAAGGAATTTTTTAAGCTCTAACTTGAAGCATTTCTGATTGATTTTTTTGTCTTAATTATGGCGGCAATTTATTGAATAATGTTGGGGCCAGATAATAGAAATGTCGCTGCCCTGTGGTGGTTCCCTTCTTGTCTCCTCTACCATTCCTGACACCATCCTTCTAGTTTGATGTGCATGATATAATGCTTGAATTATTTTAAATTGGAGATCAAAAGAGTTTTGGGTGAGCGGCCTGTTGGTTCACCCGTATTTTGTAATTAATTATTGTCAATAAAGGAATGAAATTTAATTTACAAAAATTTATGGAGTGACCGCAGACAAGTGACGTATTTAAAACAGAGGTCTGGGTACGAATCTCGACCGGCGAAGTTATTTTTCTCGGGCCACTCCCGTGTTTCAGATGGAAAGGTAAAGTCGTCGCTCCTGACTGTCTTGAAACAGCCGTTAAATCATGTCAGAGGCTCTGAAATAAATTAGGTGTGACCTGAAGACCTGAATAGAATAGAGTATTTATTTGCCATTGGTTACAACAATATAGTGCATTTGCGAATAAATATTCTATGTTATTCAGGTTAGGTGTCATAGCTTTTAGGTCGCATCTGTTCAATTTCAGGACCTCTGACATGACTCAACCTGATCCAGCCAGGCAATTCGATATATGTATTATCATTACTAAATCATGATAAGGCTATAATTCTTTATTGATTTATACAATAAGTAGATCATCGAAATGATAGGGAGAGAAAAAATAAGGTATCCTTGTGCTATTCCTCTCCCAAATTTAGATAAGGTTACACATAGTCCGAAATAGGTTAAGTCTTGTAGTTGTTCACTTCACAAAATTCAGTCCTTGATTATTTCCACAATGTAGATTTATTCTTATTCCATAGTTTCTCAATAATATGAACTGATCCTTCACTACTATCACTGACTCTTTTCGCTGGTAGTGCCTAGTATATTTGTTCGAGATGTTTTTGTTAAGCTTTCGCATTGTTGAGTAGATTCTTTGGGGCAATACAGATGATCATAAATGAATGCATTTGTATTATCCTTTATCACCTAGGCTTGAAACATTTCATCCCCTCATCACCTAGGCTTGAAATATTTATAGAAAGTTGCCTTTGTGGATAAATTAATAAAAAATGAATTTGATTTATAATCACCCAGTTTCAAATAAATTGTTTAGAGATAGGCTTTTTCCGATGCAATATTCTATATTCATTCTTTCCCTATTTTCAGGCTTTTCTCGATGCAATATTGAGCTTAGAATTTGCAACCGTGGAATCTCTGTGGAGAGAATTCTGGCGATCTCAAGACAATAATAATGGCGAGGAGTGTGAAGAAGAAAAATACCTTTCCAAGTAAGTAAAATAAGAACGATAACTCATTGATAAGTGAATTTAAATCTAGTGTGATTCACAACAAGTTTCAGCATTGTTCAAATAGGAAACATTTTTGTTGAGTTTTGGCATAGAGAAACAATAGCGCGAGTAGATATCCCATGGTATAGGGAGTTTATGTCGCAACTTTTACTGTTATCTCAAGCCGATAGTCCAGGTAGTTATCTCCCGTGAAGCTGTGTGACGCTGGTAGTCTCTCATATTGTGCCGTTCTTACACTCTCACCCGGCCAAAACAGTAAACATCGACAATAATCGGCTTGAGTTAACAGTAAAAGTTGCGACATAAACGCCCTAGACCATGGGATATCTACTTACGCTATGGTTTTGGTAAGCCAGCCAGGATAGCCGAGACGACTAAGGCTTTGCACCCTTTAGTTTGCACTACCTAGTCGCGGGTTCGAATCCCGCCGGTAGGCATGGACGTTTGATCATCTTATCGAATCACACTCGCACTTTCCATCACCCACACACATGAGCGAACAGCTCATGTAGGCATAATAAGATTCCATCAACAAACAGTCTCCATTACAGCAAACCTCTATTCGAAATTATGAATGAAATTGTTGATAAAATGCTGACTGTTTTAAGTGAATTATGATATAGACGTTTGGATTTCACTTTAGTGTAATAATTCATTGTTTCACCATTCTGATTAACCCAGATACAAATTTTTAGTATATTTGGACTGTAAATTTTTGTGATCATCATCAGTGTTTTTCACATTATTTTCATCAAAATTAGGGAGAGATACAGTTTTGGGTTATCCTGTCCATTCTCTCCCAATTAATTTGATGTTGTAATTGTGGAATAAATAAATTAATAATAAACCATGCCCCAGCTTGTCGAATTTAATTTAATCACTCTTGTTCAATTCATTCCTTTTTGTGTAAGTTTTCAATTTTATGTTTTTGTGTGTTTCAGAACCAAACTGTACCTTTTGTGCAAGTGCCTACCTATCCAGCAGTTTGTTCGAAAAGTTGATTACCTTTTTTACCAGAATCTAGTCCAAGTGCTAATACCAGATGTACTTAGGCCAATACCAAGTGAGTAAATAACACCTCATCGATTGCTAGATAATTAATCAAAATATAACATCTCGACAAATATTACACAGTTGCGTTGTGCGTGATGTGTTGGTATTTTTCCATAATAAATACATATGTGGAAATTGTCAACCACTTTTTATTGTTATTCAGTAGCAGGTACTGTGTTATACAGTAGCATATACAGTTATTTTACACTTTTTATCATTTATATTTATTACATTAGCAAGTTCCGTGGCTTAACCAGCGTCATATTAAGCTGTTTTTCTAGATGTGGCTGGTTAAGCCCCGAAACCTGGTATTTTTTAAACAAATATATGTAACAATAAAAGGTGGTTGACAATTTCTATTTGTGTTTTTATAATAAATTAATGTATTAAGTCTGCTCTATTCAATCATTTATGTATGGGTACTACCATGCATTTTTGCGGAGGCTGTACCTTTGATTTTTTCTAACATTGTCTATATTTTAGAAATATTGACAACTGTACTAGGTTATGTATATTCAGAAATTGAGTTCAATTTGAAGTTGGAAGTCAATATCCAGATGAATACTAACTTTATGACAAAACTTTGAATACCAATACTCAATCAAGTGATAGGCACACATGGGTTAAATACAAATGTTGATTACTCACCTAACAGCCAATTATATATATATTTTTTTCTCACAGCAGAGCATTCATTGCTAATTAGGGCTTGAGACATTAAACGTCTAAAGTTATTTCCTATTTATTGACCGAGCGAAGTGAGGTGAAGTGAGGCGATGGTTTGGCATTTCTCTTAATATTTAAATGTTTGAATGTTTATATGTTGCGCATTTACGACGAAACGCGGTAATAGATCTTCATGAAATTTGACAGGTATGTTCCATTTTAAATTGCGCGTCGACCTATATACAAGGTTTTTGGAAATTTTGCATTTCAATGATAATATAAAAGGAAAAAGATCCTCCTTCATACACCAATATTAGAGTAAAAATCAGACTATAGAATTATTCATCATAAATCAGCTGTCTAGTGGACTATAATTCTACCCGTTCAAAAACATGGAACATCTTGAAAATTTATCTTTCCATCAACGTTGTAGACAGTTGCAGCCAGATCTGATAACAGAGCTCACACTCACATTCTGGGACGACACGTCACGGTACGATAGGACAGAAATCTCTATGTTTAATTTAGGTTTTTCTAGACATTTTAAATTGATAAATTATTCATTAATTTTTGAGAAAACATAACAACAGGTCAATGTAACTTACTGAGCGCGAGGTTTGTTTGTTTGTTTTTAATATCTTCCCAGAGACTCGTAACAGAGTATGAGAATTGTAAAAAAAAATGCTTGAAAACATTACTTTCAATAAGAAAAAAATACAAATGACACATACTCATATGCATACATCCACATACACACATACAAACATATCAACACACAAAGGGCCTCTCCCTAAACATATATTCCTGTGTAGTATAAAATACACCTTCCATCAATAACTCATTTAACTTCTTTCCGAATAAATAGAGATCTTCAACGTTTTTCATATCATCATGAAGCTTTCTAAAAAATTTAAGACCCATATACGTTGGCTTCTTTTCAAAAAGAGCTGTCCTATGGTACATGGAAGCAAAGTCTCCTCTATTTCTGGTTTGATACCTGTGGGAATCACTATTTCTAGCCGAAGCCTTATTTCTCCTGAAGTACATAATCACCTCATAAATGTAAAGAGAGGGAACGGTGATAATTCCTAGCTCCTTGAAATGATTCCTGCAAGATTCGAGAAGCGTAATTCCTTTTATTGACCGTATAGCTTTTTTCTGCAGCCTGAAAACTCTCTCCAAATTCTGACAGGACCCACCCCAAACAACAATGGCATAGCGAATATGTGACATAATTAGGGAATGGAAGACTGCCATTGTCAGTTTAGAATCATTTAACCTTCTAATCTGTCTGAGTGCAAAAACACCTGAGGAGATTCTATTACAAAGCTGATCAATATAGTAATCCCATGATAAATACTGGTCTAAAGCTACCCCTAGGAACTTAACAAAAAGAGGCTTGTCAACATTTGTATTATTTACCTGGACATTAATATTATGTGTTGGCCTAGAGTTATTCTTATGTCTAAACTGTAAGTATTGTGATTTCGATTCATTTATTCCAAGCTTAAGTTGTTGAAGGTATTGGGCTATGGCATTTATGTTTAAAAAAGTGTCAATTTCTAAAACATTCACATCTTGTGATCCACAAATGTAGGAAGTGTCGTCAGCATATAATAGAACTCTACCCTGTGATATAACCTGTGGTATGTCATTCACATACAAAAGAAACAACAATGGTCCAAGGATACTTCCTTGTGGGACACCTGCATTTACTGATAGACTATTCGATAAATGTTTTATCAACTGCCCATCTTCCACCCTTGAAATCTCAACAACTTGAGACCTATTCAGGAGATAGGACCTGAACCACTCTAGCTCAATACCTCTCACACCCACTTTCTCCAACTTCTTCATCAAGATTTCATGGTCCACACAGTCAAAAGCTTTGCTTAAATCCAGGAAAACTCCAACAGTCTTTTTCCCCATGTCCATCATGTCAATTATGTCCTCAAACATAGATGCAATTGCCGTCTTCGTGGATTTATCCTTCTGAAAACCATGCTGCTCCTGCGCCAATATTCCATTCTGCATAAGATGCTCAACAAGACGAATTAACATGCATTTTTCAAACACCTTGCCAACAGAATTTCCTAAAGTGATCGGTCTAAAATTGTTTGCCACATTTTTGTCACCACCCTTGTGGATAGGTACTATTTTTGCCTCCTTCAATTTATTGGGGAACACACCATTCTTTAGTGACTCATTAACTAGATAAGTGAGTGGAGTTAATAAGTTCTCCTTACAATACTTGATAACCATTGTCGACATTCCATCCAGACCGGTAGACATTTTCCCTTCAAACCAATCACAATCCTATCCACCTCTTCTTCTGAAAAAGGAGCAGCTATAAACCTGTTTATTGGGTTTGTTTGGTCACCTGGATGAGAGGCAGAGGAATTTACACTGTTTAATGGTACAGAGTTATTAATCTTTGTGCCAGCCTCCTGAAAAAACTTATTTAAATAGTTTGAGACCTCAGAACCTCCTGTTAGTACAATTCCCTCATCCGTCACTACTTTTCCTATGTAAATGTTCTCATTTTTTCTTAATGCACCACGCTCCTCATTTATTATCCTCCATACTGAACGATTTAAATTTTTGGACTCTCGTAATGAATCTGCAATAGATTTACCCTTAGCTATTTTAACCTCATTTATATAGAACCTCTTCAAATTCATATAGTGTTGCTCCTTTGCATAGTCTCTACTTTCCATCATGCGTTTGTATGCAGCTTTTAAATCATCCCGCAACTTCAAGAGATCATCGGTGATCCATTTATTTTTAATGTTCCCTCCACTAACTAGGACTTTTTTAATAGGACAGCAAACGTTGTAATGATAATTCAAAGTTTGTGTGAATGCTGAAAATTTTTCATTTAGATTATTTCCAATATAAACATCATCCCATTCTTCCCTAGAAAGATGCACATTTAGACAATTAAGGTTTCCATCACTTACATCTCTCGAGCTTTTTGAGACCACTTTTCTCTGCAGATCCATACTCATCACTCTGCACCCTTAAAGATTGAAATGTATGGTCTGATAATTCAGAGTTCTTTACTACAACAGTGCTATCTACTATATTTGTTATGATGTTGTCGATAATTGTCCGAGTGTCTCTAGTGATCCTAGTAAATTCACAAACTTTTATTGTGAGGTCATTTTCGGCAAAGAGGTCTCTAAAAGCATCGCTCATTGGGTTCTTTACATGAAGATCAACATTAAAATCTCCTGCTATTACAATTCTATTATACTTCTGTGTTAGGTATTGGAGAACTGTATCCATCTTGTCATAAAAATCATTCCAATCTCCGTTTGGCGATCTATATACTCCAACAATAGCAGTCCTCTCTTTACCCTTTCCTATAACTACAGATGTAATTTCAAAATTCATTTCAGTTGAAAAACGGCTCAAAAATGACAGTTTCTGAGCTCTAATGTTACTCTTTAGCAGTATACAAACGCCTCCACTCCTAAGCAGACTTCTACAATAACTAGCACTTATTTTATAGCTTTCAAAACTCAATTGAGAAAGTTCCGCTTACTTGAGGCCGTGTTCTGAGAATATTACAATTACAACATCTGGATTTTCCACTCTTAGAAAGATATTAATTCTATCTACTTTATTGCTAATGTATTGGATGTTCTGGTGCAAAATGATGCAACCCTTTGACACAGTAAAGTCTCGAATTATATGGGCGTCTCTAAAAAATCATTTCCCAAAAAATTATTCAAAATCGGGATACTACAGCCAAACATACTAGCATCTCCATCCGTGTTGCAATCATTAGTTACTAATTCATGATCTAGTGTTTGTCTTCTTTCACTGGCTTCAATTGAAGGAGAAAAACTATCATCCGAAATTGAAGACAATGATAAATCTATTTCTTTTTCTCTGAAAATAGCTGGTTGAACGCACCCCGTTTCCGATTCAACTACTTTTTTTAACTCATTTGTTAACACTTTTTTGCCTATTACATTCATATGCAATCCATGGATTGTGTGGAATCTTCTTGGAAAATTGAACAGCTCAACCAATTTCAAAGAGTAAGTTTTCGCAATATTTCTAATCCCCTCATTGTACAATCTCACTAGTCGGTGTATGCAAGAATCCCTGGGTAGATCATGTCTGAAAGGAATTGTACAAAGGACAATATTAGTGTGGCTATTCGTGATTATAGTTTCACCAATCCGTCCTTTCAATCATCTTCCGTACTGTATCGCAGTCATCAGAGGCACTGATATTGTTAGTGCCAGCCAGGAGAACTATGAAATCGTTGTCTGTGAATGCCTTCACCTCCTGACTAGCACCAACAGCATCCAACACAAAATCCAGAGGAGCCCCCGGATACACATTACCCGACACCAGAAATCCCGATCCCACAGAATTATGTAGCATGGAGGGAACAGACCTTCCATGACTTGCTGAGAACAATAACACCCTCCTCTTCACCGTCCGTGACGATATAGGCGTAACACCCATCTTGATACTGCGTGACAACGTAGAAGACTCATCCCTTCCACTCCGCCTCACCCCATCAATACCCAACACTCGATGCCCACCCTTGAAATTAGACCCATCATTCACCAACTCACTCTCACTCATCTTCATAGTCAGCCCATGATTCACAATCTTTGTTTTTGAGGAGGAATCTCTCATTTTCAAATTCTTACTTTTACTTATTTCTGAGATTTCACTGCGCAAGGCTGTATTATCCGCCTCTAAAACCTGTATTGTAGTTTTCATCGAATCAACTTGATCCAGGAGAGATACATTTTCTAATTTTAGCTCGGCAATGGTATGAGTGAGTTCTCCTTTCTGTTTTTCCAACTTTAGCTTTAGTTCATCTACCTCATTAGTTAAAGATTGAACGAAATCGATAAGGTCGTCCCTTTGTTGAAGAAGTTCGACCGACCTTACTTCGAGAATATCGATGTTCGTCTTAGAACCTCTAAGATTAGGAGTATTCACTGCCATATCGCGAACACCCGGATTATAAGTAATGTGACTCACATCCCCAGAGCAGGAAGGTGATAAAGGAGTGGGAGACTTGGCAGAAGGAGGGGCGGTAAACCCGTCACTGTTAACCAAAGGTGAAGCCGGTGCAGAGGACTGTCCTTCATTATCAGTTATTACTGAATCCTCATTAATCGAGTCATTAAAAAGCTGATTTAATTTATTTTCAGGTGGAGAATGGTTATGTAAGTTGTTAACATTGATTTCTTCAATCTTCTTAGCATCTTTGTCGGTTTTCAAGGTAGCCTTACAAGACTTAGATAGACAACGCCATTGAGCTAGACCAGATGTATTAAAACCTGTTAGTCTATACGAAAAATCTCTAAATGTGAGTTTAGGATTACCCTTATTAGTTTTACTTAAGATGATATCATCCATTTCCATTCAAAGATCGAGTTTAGACGATTAGTTAGTACCGTACGATACTGTCGTTCAGCAGAAAGTGAATCAAAAGAATGAGTGAGAATAAATTAGTAAATTCTGCAAAATTGATAAAAGGATAAAAGTCTTAAGTTTCGAACTTGCAATAGACAATTACTACCGAGTTAGCCCAATAATCAAATAGAGTCCAATCCAAATAGGAAGAGTGAAACAGATTGACATAGGATGTATCAGCTATCAGAGTTAAAAAATGAAATTAATGAGAGCAATTTAAAGCGCTTAGAACGCTGCTGAGTCAGAAGAATGAAGTAAAAGCAACAAGATATTGGTACCAGGGGGTATCAAGGTGACTAGATTGAATCTTACAGATAAAGTGTAAGAATATATTTTGAGTGATAAGGAAGTCTACTACGTTTATAAAGATAAAATTCGGGAAGTAATACTTTGAGCTAGAAAGGAGACAATTCAAAACAAGAGACTACACTACTCTATCGCACTGAAACAAACAAATAGACTGATTAGATAGTTTGCTTTCTTTCGTATGAAATAAACAAGTCAATAATTCAGAAAAATATATTTCCGAGTTACCGTTAAATAGCTTAGCCCTCCTCTCACTCCAAACAAGTAAGAATAGTTCGTTTTAAGCTAACGCGGCGCTTGCGAATCCAAATATATACATCGCGCGTATCCCGTAAAGTTCCGGGACAAGCGCGACAGATATGCTGAGCAAGGCCGCACAGGGTTTACAAAATTATTCACCCGTATACGACGCTTACAGGGACAGACTTGGAACACATTGAATTTGTTTGCCACTTACAAAATAGAAATAATTTATAAAATAAATAATGACCACTTTATAAAATTGTTCTTTATGAGAAGCAGAGCAAGTAAAAAACGATAAGTGAAAAGACTATTGTGAACTATACAAGAACAGTACGATACTAGTAACAAAATTAAAAAAAAAGAACAAAACTTGAAAAAATATCAGAAGAAAATTTATTTACTGTTATGAAACTGTTTGCATAAGCGAAGAAAAAGAAAAGGCTAATTACGTTGTTTAATTTATTTTGTATTAGAAATTTAAACCTACTTTTTATAACACGAAGATATAATACAATATTTATCACAAATTAATTTGAAATTGATTTTAGAAGATGAGGATTCTATTCAATTACGGGAAAGATTGAGTATGAAATTGAAAATAGATTTTTTATCATGAATTTACTCAGAAATACTTTTTAAACTGTTATTACGACTGTATTAAAAAAAAAATAATAAATCTGTAACTAAAGTAATATTAATGGATCCAGTTAAAATAAATTTTAAAATGCGTTTATCAACTAGAGAAACTTACGTTAGTACAAGGATTGTTAATGATTGATAATAATAATTAATTACGGTATTAGGCTAACATTTACTAAATGATGTTATTAAGATTGAAAGTTATTTTAATATTTAATGACGCGAAAAAATTAAGTTATAATTAAGATTATGAACACAAAATTCTACTTCAATCTCTGAAAGCAAGAAACGAAAGGAAGCAGGCTATCTTATCTGAGACGGAGCTTCACCAAAAACACAACCGTCCGCTACCACTGACTTCACTGAACTGAGGTCTAATTTAGGTCTACTGTTCACAGAACTACTAGTAATATGCAATCAAAATGGGTCTTACTGTTGAGGCCAGAGGTTCCTGGTGGAAATAATTCTATTGCACAAATCGATTGAGACAAATCGATAATTCATTTGTGATAATAAAATTGTAACATTTTTAGGTTAGATTGATACCAATCTAAATTGATACCGGTACTCAGAAAACAGTACTATAAATTGAGTTTATTAAATTCTGTTTAGATAATCAGTTCTCAATTGAATTTTCATGTTGAAGAAGTTGAACTGAAAATTATAATGTTCTGATATTTTTGAAGGTTCCTTAACGCAGTCAATAAGAAATTTCGCCAAAGGCCTTGAATCATGGCTTTCGTCGGCCATGCTGGAATGTCCTCAGCAGCTGTTGAATATCAAGGTCAGTGGATTGAAAATTTTTCAAATTTCACATTTTAGAATCACAGATACTATTTCTGGAATAAGTAATTCTATTTTGATATCATTTCCTATACAAATTTAAATAGATACCGCAGAATCTCTATTCATTTTTGAGGTTCATTAGATTAAAGTTTTTGAAACTCGCACCTAGATTCCACATGTGTTGAAAATAAAATGTGTAAAATAAATCTAATTCAATTCATGAATGGTATAATGCTTTCTTTTCCTGTGTCTTGTGTATTTGTTACTGTGGGCTGTGTCTTTTTTGCTCAACCATTTGGATTTTTTGACAAGTTCCAGATCCCCCCGTTTTAGGTGTGCAGTGGATGCTATTATCATCTATTCATAATGAATATTAATTCTATAAATAACTAAGATCTAAGTGGATGTAGGAATTTTATATGGGAATAAAAATAATATATTTTTATATTACCGTTTTATATGGGAATGAAAATATTCAATGCACTCCCATCTCACATCAGAGAAATTGAGGGATTGAGGGAGTTCAAAAGAACACTTAGGGAATTCCTTATTGTATTATGTCCATTATAATTGGCGGACTTCCTTGATAGATGATTTTTGCTTTATGTATGTTATTTATTTATTGGATAGAGCAACAGTCGGAAAAGAAAAAACAGGCTATTACCCAAAACTCTTCTATTTCCTAATTTGGTTTCAAATGATCCAAATATTATTCAGGTTATATAAATTTCTACACTAAATCGTTAGGGGGAATTTGATGTGTTTTCTTTCTGTTGTGTTTGGATTATTAGCAATATTAGATTACACTTTGACGTTTCATATACTGCGGGAGCATTGCTTCCTTGATGCAGTTCCATATGACGAATAAGAACAGTAAAGTATTGACTGGTGTGTTTGTAGGTGACGGCAGTGGGCGCAATTACATAGACTTGGCACCATTCATAATCACATGGAAAAGTAGTGAATGAAACTGAATTAAATGCCATGTTTATAGGTGACGGCAGTTGGCGCAATTACACAGACTTTGCGCCATTCATAATCACATGGAAAAGTAGTGATTGAAACTGAATTGACTAGTGTGTTTGTAGGTGACGACAGTGGGCGCAATTACACAGACGTTATGCCATTCATAATCACATGGAAAGGTAGTGAATGAAACTAAATTGAGTGGTGTTTTTGTAGGTGAATGCAGTGGGCGCGTTTGCGCAAACGCTGCGCCGCTACACGTCGCTGAATCACCTGGCGCAGGCGGCGCGCGCCGTACTGCAGAATTCGGCGCAAATTGGGCAAATGCTCACCGACCTGAACCGTGTCGACTTCCACAATGTGCAGGAGCAGGCATCCTGGGTGTGTGAGTGTGACTCGGCCCTTGTGCAACGCCTCGAGACCAACTTTAAAGTAAGATTATAGAATCTTATCTGATGAGAATTTGCAGCTCTCATGATGCAAGTGTGTTAGAAATAGAATCTTTCATGAACATTAATGCAATAGCCCACTACCTCTCTCAACTCAAATTAGGAATTAATGAATCAAAATCCCATTTTTTTACAGTTTACACATAGCAATAATTCCAAGATAAATCACCTTATTAATGTACAGATAAATGAAAAAAAAAATGTTAACCAGCCTCGTTTCGTGAAATTCCTAGGGGTTGCTCTCGATCAACATCTCTCTTGGAACTGCTATACTGATCAGCTCTGTGGGAGGGTTGCATCTGGAGTCTTTGCACTCCTACAAATGAGAAGATTGAATGATACCAAACTCACAATGGCAGTCTATCACTCACTCATAATGTCACATATCCGCTATGCCATTATTGTGTGGGGTGGGTCGTGCCAGAATTTGGAGAGGGTGTTCAAGCTCCAAAAAAAGATGTTAGAGCGATCAAAGGTATTATTCCTTTAAAGTCCTGTAGGAACCACTTTAAAGAATTAGGCATACTAACCGTTCCCTCTATTTATATCTATGAGGTGATTATGCATGTTAGAAGAAAGACAATGACTAGAACTAGAAATGCTGACTCTTATGGATACAATACTAGAAATAGAGGAGACTATGTATCACTGTATCACAGAACAGCTCTTTTTGAGAAAAAACCTACATATATGGGCCTTAAATTAGAAAGCTTCCTACTCACTTGAAAAATTGTGAAGATGTCGATGTTTTTGAGGAGTTGAAAAGTTTTTTGATGCTTGGAGTATTCTATACCACAGAAGAGTTTGTGTGTAGAGAGGGTTTCTTTGTGTGATTTTTTCTTCTTTTTTGTAATTCTGTATGTATTATAAATTTTTGATAATTCCTATACTCTGATTAGAGTATCTGGGAAGCTTTAAAAACAAACAAACAATTAGATGCATAAGATAAGGTGTATTTCAACATATTTATTCATTTTATATTGGTAAGGCTGAGGAAAAGACTAAATGCTTTTGAAGTGTGTTCAATTTTTCCATTCATTAAAAAAAATTTATGCTATTTGGGAGATATCACAAAGACTGACATACTTTATGCGCCGACACATGATTTCAGCTGAATAATATACAACATTATTTAATGTATAAGTTCTCGCTTCCGTTAACTTCTGTCTGTCTGCCTGTATATTGTCTGTCGGTAACATACGCGTAATTAATAATACTACTCGTAATAGCAGTTGCTATGACGTTGACTAATTTGCTATGAATTTTTTTTCGTTCAAAGTGTTGAATTTGTGAGTAGAAGCTACTACTTCAATAACACTTGATTATCCAATGTAGGTTCTCATTTATTTCATTTATTAGTATCTTTCAAATCAAATTTATTTATTGCCAAAAAGAAAACAAACAATAATTTACTCATACACATACATACACGAGAAAAAAATGAAAATAAATAATTGTTCATAATACAATATTACACATACATGCATATACGTGAGAACAAATGTATAAATCATCTTTAAATTTATAAATCATTGAAACTGTTTGAGATATCGATGTACGGGTTTCGCCATGAATTTTTTTTTATATTCTGCATCGAAATTATGTCTCACATATCCACGTTCCCATTTGAAAAAATGATGTTTGATTCAAAATGAAGCTGAATCCGAAATGAAGTTGGATCCATATGACGGATTCAGGATGGCGGACGTTGGATCCATATGACGGATTCAGGATGGCGGACAAAAGTTTTGAAGTGATAGAAAGTTTTTTTTTTTTAATTGGAATAGGATCCCCATGGAACCTACTGTCGTAATATCATACCACTTGTAAAAGAGATGTAAGTATTCTACATACTTGTAAAATATCATACTTGCTCATGAGCGAGTTCTTCAACCCAGGGGTCTTCATTTTATTTTATTAATTGATTTATTTATGGAGACAACAGGTAACCCATTATTTGACTAAAATATTATTAAAATACTCCTTCACAAATACAATAATACAATATCATTATATAGTAAGCAATGAAAACTTAATTGCAAATATCATTGAAAGAAATTTATTTATCCTATTAATTGATTTTCGTATTTTCAGGCGACCCTACAGCAGCAGAACTCGCTGGAGGAGTGGGCGTCATGGCTGAAGGGTGTGGTGGCAGCTGTGCTCAAGCCCTATGAGGGAAAACCCAACTACACAAAGGCGGCTCGTCAGTTCTTGCTCAAGTGGTCCTTCTACAGGTGACCTACCTTTACAAACACCTTCCTTCGCATTAAAATAAAAAGTGATCCGTGGTCTAGTGGATAGAGTGCTTGCGTAGCAACCCAGAGATCCCCGGTTCAAGCTCGCTCATCGCCAAAAGTTTTTGACCAGGTCACACTGTTAACGCTGTGTTAAGCTACGTACACATATTCGCGCTTCCAACCAGCACCGAGCACGCTCCTCCCTCGTACCGCCCTCGTACCACCATCGAACCACAGTCGCACCGCCCACGCACCCATCATGAACGTTATGGAAGATGTTAGATCTTCTCGCGTTCCCCGGTCGAACCATTGTTGCTCCCCGGTCGATCATCAATCGCTCTGCTGGAGTGACGTTCGATTGCGGAGCAGAGCGAAAGTCTGTACGCACCTTTACACAAGAAAGTATAACGTATCTAGATGGATGAAGACGGATTCCCACATAATTAAACCACGTATCACGGTTATGACCAGGTCACTCCCATGTTATCGGATGAGCACGTGAAAATGTCGGTTCCGGCCGAAGTATGACAGTCGTAAGACCCATTGACGGCTTAAATTATTATTAAGGCGAGGTGGAACTTTCGTCAAAGACTCCCCACCAATAAAAGTGATACGAATATTATTATCAAAATAAAAATAACATCAATTAAAATAACACCAATAAAAACTATTTTCGATGATTTCAATGAGCTGAAACATAAAATAAACTTTTCTTATATAGACCTTTTCGAGGTATAGGTTTTTTCGATATTTTTTGAAAAACGTCAATAACTAGAAACTGATGGTCAAAATCTAATTGCAAGGATGTGGTTGGAAAGAGGAAGAAATTTCCAATAAGATTCATATAATTTGTTCCTTTGTTTGACGTATCTCAATTTTTATGAGCAGTCAAAGTTGAAAAAAGTACATTTGTCGAGTTCAAACCCCAATTTCAAACAATTTGAACGCTCATAAAAAGTTGGAGAACGTCAAAGGAACAAATTATAATATGAAATTTACTGGAAATTTCTTCTTCTTTTTAACCATATCCTTAGAATTAGATTTCGACTGATAGTTTTCCAGTTTATTGACGTTTTTGAAAAATATCGAAAAATCTTTCATTAAAAACCGTAAACAATGTATAAACATTCGACCTTTAGCCATTTTCAATTCTAAAAATTTTAATTTTTAAATTTTTAAACTTGAAAATGGCCAAAGTAGGCCGAATCTAGTTCTTCGAAATGTTTTAAATAAAAGGGTACTTCATGTTTTTAATAATTTTTACTTTCCTCGCCCTATTACCATAGGTAAGGAAAGTATTGCTTTCCAAAAAAAATTAAGGTACCCCAATTTCTAAATTTCTATACGTTTCAAGGTCCCCTGAGTCCAAAAAAGTGTTTTTTGGGTATTGGTCTGTGTGTGTGTGTGTGTGTGTGTGTGTGTGGTGTGTGTGTGTGTGTGTGTGTGTGTGTGTGTGTGTGTGTGTGTGTGTGTGTGTGTGTGCGTGCGTCTGTGTACACGATATCTCATCTTTCAATTAACGGAATGACTTGAAATTTGGAACGTAAGGTCCTTACAATATAAGGATCCGACACGAACAATTTCGATCAAATGCAATTCAAGATGGCGGATAAAATTGCAAAAATGTTGTCAAAAACAGGGTTTTCGCGATTTTCTCGAAAATGGCTCCAACGATTTTGATTTAAGTTATACCTGAAATAGTCATCGATAAGCTCTACCAACTGCCACAAGTCCCATATCTGTAAAAATTTCAGGAGCTCCGCCCCATCTATGCAAAGTTTGATGTTAGATTTCCAATTATCAGGTCTCAGATATAATTTAAACGGAAAATTTCGAGTGGAAAAGATTGAGCATGAAAATCTTCACAATTAATGTTCTGTAACATTTTCACCTAAAATTGAAAATAAGCTCGAAATTCGAGAAAATGTTATTATTTCAATTACAAACTGTTGGCAACTGTTGATTCTATTAAATCATTCACTATGAAGAGATAGCAAACTTCGTGTGTCTCCAGCCTTATTGTCCAGTCACCAGCTGGCTTGGATCTTTGAATAGTAGACTTGAGATGCGCGGGAACACTAGCGTCAGTTGATCAATTTTCATAACGGCAAGGAAAGTTGGGTGAGTGCGCCACACCAGATTTTTTGCTGATGATGATGCCCACATTAGCTCTAGGCTTATGCTTGATAATTGAGACGGATGATGATACAAAATAAAATATTATATTATTAAATTATGATTGATTCTCTCAATCCATTCTGAACTGTGATGTATTAACACACTATTCTGATGTTTCAATTAATAATATTATTGACTGTATGTCGTTGAGACATCAGAATACCTTTCGTGGGACATCCTGTTTATGATTGGTTCAAATTTTGTTATTAAATTATTATAGTGTTGTTCATATTGTAAAATTGTATTTTTTTGTGAATTGAATGATTGTTTGGTTTGCAGTTCAATGGTGATCCGAGACCTGACCCTGCGTTCTGCTGCCAGCTTTGGCTCGTTCCACCTGATCAGGCTGTTGTATGACGAGTACATGTTCTACCTCATCGAGCACCAGGTGGCGCTGGCCACTGGCGAAACGCCAATTGCCGTCATGGGCGAGGTGAGTGCTATCATTCAGAAAGCATAGCATATGAAGATATCCCATGGTTTGTAGAATTCATTCAAAGTTTGTAAGTTTGGTACCAAATTATGGTGTGTATCAAGTTGAGATAAAACTGTATCATTTATGGTAATACCATAAGAAGATTTCCCATGTTTAGGGCGTTTATGTTCCAAATTTGACTGTTAACTCAATCACAATCAATAGACACAAGTTCAAGAAAAGTTTATTTTCCTGGTTTGTTGATATTGGAGTAGAATATTGTGAAAATGTAGTTAGACTGTGAATATTTAAACTATTTATATTCTTCATTCTTTTCCTTTACTAGTTGAATTAACTTTTCAAATTAACTTTCCAATTACTATACTTAATAGAACATTAATATTTATTATTACTAACTTCATAATTCGGTTTGTATTATCAATTTTTACTAATTTTTACTAAATATAAAAAACTTTAATTTTATATCACTGAATGAAGTTTGTAAATAGTAATTTTAACAAGCAACAAGCAACTATTAACTTGTACCCCAACACATATAATTTTATAGTTGGGTGTGAATTTATTCATTAAATTAACTATGCCCATTAAGAAATTATTCAATGCATATAAAACTTAATAGAACATTAATATTTATTATTACTAACTTCATAATTCGGTTTGTATTATCAATTTTCACTAATTTCAATATAAAAAACTTAAATCTTATATCACTGAATGAAGTTTGTAAATAGTAATTTTAACAAGCAACAAGCAACTATTAACTTGTACCCCAACACATATAATTTTATAGTTGGGTGTGAATTTATTCATTAAATTAACTATGCCAATTAAGAAATTATTCAATGCATATAAAACCCATTTGTTTTATTTGTATTACATGTTATAGTATTCAAATATTTGTATGTAATTGCGTTTGAAGAATAAACTTTGATTGAATCCGATTGTCCTATAGTTATTTTTGGTGGAGCTATGTGCAGCTGGTAGTCTCATACTGTGCCGTTCTTACACACTCACCTGGCCAAATCAGTTGTAATATGCAGTATTCGACAGTAATTGGCTTGAGTTAACAAAAATCGCTTTGAGATTTGGAATACAAACGACTTATACCATGTGGGATAGCTTCTTATGCTATCTTTCCTCTATGGTGCAATAGTGAGGTCCACAGCATTGATGTTGCTATCCTTGTCTCTCATTCGAGAAAACAGATACTAGCTCCACAACTTTGCCAGGTCGTTTTTCAACAATGTACAATTATAATCAACAGAATATTCAATCTCAATTAAAGGGCTCAGAGGAATAACGCACATAGTCTAAAATTTGAAAAGTTATGATTTTCATTGCTACAGTTGGCTATCATGCTGTACTGTTTACATGCAAAATCATACAGATAACATAGTCATAGACTCAGAAGAAAACAATCCATAGAAGTATATAAGTTTTCTCTGGTCCTAGATATAAGCAAAATAAGAAATAGCAAACAGAGTAGTAACGCACATATTTATTATTTGGAGTGAAACATACTCAAACCACTTGGAGAAACTTTTTGTAATTAAAAAACACCTTATAAGAGCTATATTGGGAAAACCCATACTCTATCCAAGTGAGTACCTGTTTAGTGAGCTAGATGTTTTAACTGTCAGGCAGCTATACTTCAATCATCTACATAAATAAACATTTGAATCTTTTCAACCTGCGTGTTTCACCGTATAACCTCCGTCCCACATCTATTACTTTTCAAATTACATATACTGTTTTATCAATTTGTAGAAAACAATTTTTATATCAGGTATCAAAGCTCATCAATGTTATTCCTAACCATTTTATCACTAGTAAATTTAATAGAAAACTGATAATTGAGATTCAAACATGGATAATCTCGAACAATGTAATTTTGGCAATGTAATTTCCTCATAGCTTAGTATAAAGACTTCTCATGTTTTTTATGTAATTTTCAACTATTCTTCACTTTCCCGTATGCCTTCACTCTGCTCTTTTTCTTCCCTTCCTCACTCACTCTTTCTCTTCCCTATTTCTTAATAATATCCCATTCTTATTTTCTTGTACTGTTGAGCATTATAAACACTCGGCCTCTGCGCTCAGGTCCCCCGAACCTTGCAGGGACTTCCCATTTTTAATATAGTTATGTATAATCTTATTTAATGGTATTTTTATTTTTTCATTTTATATTGTATTTTACTTTTTTCTTTATAACCATTTTTTTCATTGTAATTATGTTTTTGGGACAAATGAAGATTTGAAGAAGCGCAAAGTCCATGACTCAGCTGTTGACAAGTTTATATAGTGAGGTCCACATTATAATGGCAGTGTTTGATGATGGCAATGGTATTATTATCCTTGTCTATCATTCAACAAAGCAAATAGCGCTATCGCTTTCTCGCATCGCCCTGTTGCCAGATCGTCTTTCAACAATGTAGAATTAATAATTAATTAACAAAGTGTTTCATCTTAATCATTATGAAATTATTTTAAAATATAATTGATTATCTTAAACAATAATGAACAGTTAATATCACATCAATAAACCAGTATCAGCTACCGTCTATAGAAGGCATTGACAAGATAGAGGATCGGCAAGGTGTTCTGCTATCTTTCTCCAATGCCATTATAACGTGGACCTCACTAGTTTAGTTTAGTTTAGTTTAATTTTCGTCATGTAACACTACATAATCAAGCAAAGCTTGGTAGTATATGACACGTCAAAAAGTATTGAGTACAATACTAAAAAAAAAAAAGTAATCATAAAATAGAGAAAAAAAAAGAAGAAAATCAGAACATACAAAGTAGTTGGAAATATATGCCAGCAAAAAATACCTACACGCGCCAACAGTTGAAGCTTTCCTCTACACTGTACGGAGATGCATCGATCAATTTAGCTTTTATTGCATTCTTAAACCTTTTTGGGCACTCAATACATTTTATTTCAATAGGAAGAGAGTTATAAGCTCTTAATCCGCTATAATGTGGCCCTTTCTCTAAGCTTGCGGTTCTGTGTTGCGGGTACTGAAGATGAACTATCTGGTTTCTAGTATTGTAACTATGATGGATATGACTCTCTCTTAATATCTTCTCGTTTTTCTTCGTCATAGTTGCAATTTCGAGAAAGTACAGTGCAGGAACTGTTAAAATGCTAAGTCTTCTAAAAGAGTTTTTACAAGATTCATAAGGCTTCAAGTTGTCGACAATTCTGAGGGCTTTTTTTGCTTTTTGAAGACAGAATTGAGATTATTTTTTCCACTACCCCAGAACATTATGCTATATTGAATTATCGACATTAAATAGCCATGGAAGACATTCAATAGTGTTTTTGTTCCAACTATATTCTTCAGTACTTTCAAAGAGAAGCAGACACTTGAGAGTTTGTTCAGAATGTGATCCACTTGATCATTCCACTTGAGACAGTTTCTGATTCTGACTCCTAAAAAGCAGACTTCATCCTGAACAATCTCATCCATCTTTTGGCTGATTGTGTCACTCAACTTACTGGTCTCAGTCAACTTGAAATCCAATAATTTGGTTTTGTTTATATTCAAACAAAGACCGTTAGCCTGAAACCAGATGTTCATTTGATTAATAGTCTCTTCAGTCCTCTGGACAACTTCTTCCCACGTTCCAGTCACAATACTTGTGGTATCATCCGCAAAAAGAAAGACATTGGACGTGATATTGTCTGGAAGGTCATTCACATAAATTATGAATAACAAAGGGCCAAGAATAGATCCCTGTGGTACACCGCAGGGTATATTTCTCCATTCTGAAAAATAGCTTATCCCATTGTTATCATGTAACTTCACTTTCTGTTTCCTATTCAATAAAAAACTTTTAAAGAAATTTAAAGCTGAGATATCCAGGCCATAATATTCCAATTTGCAAAGCAACAGGTGGTGATTAACCATGTCAAAAGCTCTGGAGAGGTCGCAGAAGATCCCCATTGCATGTTTTTTCTGATCCAAACTCTCCAGCACATCATTTACAACATTAAAAACAGCATCCTTAGTTGCATGACCTTTGCGAAACCCATGTTGATTTTTGAACAGGATGTTATTTATTTCTAAATATTTTGAGAGTTGTTCATGTACAACTCTTTCAAAAATCTTGGAAAAAACTGGCAAAATTGCTATTGGCCGATAATTATTTAGTTCTTTCTGATCCCCTTTTTTGAATAGGGGTTTCACAATAGCATATTTCAGCTTACTTGGGAATTCGCCAGTTTTCAATGACAGATTTATAATATAAGTTAGAGGTCCTGATATCAGATGTTTGGATGCTTTTATAACTGAAGATGGAATTTCATCCCAACCCGAGGAGGGGGAGCTGTTCAATCTTGCTATGATACTCACAACACTCTTCTCAGAAACAGTTTTGAAATTGAATGTAGATGTACATCTTTTCGCTTTATTCAAGAGCTCAGAACATTTATCAAGAGATTGTGAATTTAAGTTTGAAGAGGATGAAGTTATGAAAAATCTGTTGAACAAGCTGGCCTTCTTTTTCGGATTAGTTATAACCTCTTCACCTGACTGTCGATTTAAACTAGGTTTAAACGCTAGTTGTAGTTGATTCAACAGTGAGACAGTTGCTTATAAAATAATTCAATTACTTAGGAAATAGAGATGAACGAAATTCGCTTTTGAGAATGATTATATCTAAAGATTTGATTGAGATAGGAGAATTTAACATGATTTTTCTTTTTTCATGAATTTAACTTTTCAGGAAATAAGATAGCCATAGTCAGGCTGATCGCCAATATTCGGAACGAATAGGCACTAGCAGAAGAAGAAGAAGAAGAAGAACATGATTTTTCATTGAAATGACATACTAAACATGGTTTTATGAATACTATTATCAGCATAGCTTTCAATATTGGGATATGATGTATTTCAAAAATTTAGTCCAAATATGTAATTCAGCGTAGCATAGCTAAGTGTGAAGGGGCCCTAAGGCCCGCCGCAAAGTACACCACACAATCGACGACCCACGCTTATCCACGTTCAAGGTCAAACGAACGGGCTGGGTCTGTCACTGCAAAGTCAACCCACGGTCCACGTTCCTCGACAAAAGCCGAGTGAGTATAGCCGAAAAAACTCGACAGAAGCCGAGTATAGCCGAAAAAACCCGACCAAAAGCCGGCAGAGTATAGTTTGTAAAAAAATAAGTTGAGAGTATGATACAGTTGTGAGCATGCGCCTTTTCCGTATCTATCCATGTCTGAAATAGACTGTTGAACAAAGCAGCTGATTGCTTTTAGAAAGACTTGAACCAGACTGACTAGACCTTAAAACAGTTATAGAATAGACACGGCCCATTGTATATTCATACTGAAAGTCGATGAAGTCAACATCTACTGCCATATCGCCAAATCGTGACGTCAGCATCAGATAGAAAGTTTTTCTGTAGAGTTCGTTTACATTGTTTTCCATAGGAGATTGTGTCTATTTCAGCGGGAGCGCAGCTGGAGTTTACCATTTTAATGAATAATAATTTACATCCTTCTGAAATAGACACAATCTGAAAGTTTTCTATCCGATGATGACGTCACGATTTGGCGATATGGCAGTAGATGTTGGCTTCAGAGGCTAGACTTCCCCGCGTGTCTATTCTATAACTGGTCTAAGGACTAGAGCGAGGTAGGCCTAAAGGTGCGTACAGACTGTCACTCTGCTCCGCAACGAACGTCACTCCAGCAGAGCGATTGTTGATCGACCGGCGAGCAACAGTGGTTCGACCGGGGAACGCGAGAAGATCTAACATCTTCCGTAACGTTCATGATGGGTGCGTGGGAGGAGCGACTGTGGTTCGATGGTGGTACGAGGGCGGTACGAGGGAGGAGCGTGCTCGGTGCGGGTTGGAAGCGCGAATATGTGTACGCAGCTTAAGGACTAAGGTCTAGCGAGCAGAGTAGTTGACGGCGCATGAGCTAGTTGTAGGCATGCGCAGTACAACGAACGAGTGACCCCCGTTCCACGAAACCTGTGAACGAATTACAAACCGATCCACACGTGGATATTTACTTCGTGGAATGTTCTCGGCTGGGTGCAGTTTGCGGCGCTCCATTGCTAGCAATGCTTTTACAAAACTTTCCACGGCGTGGGTTGGAGTGGCGTGGATCAGCGTCGGTCCACTTTGCGGCGGGCTTTAATAGCATGATTTATCACTGAAAATGCAAATATAATGATGATTTGAATTGGATCAAGAACAATTTGTTTTGACTTTCAGAAGTGTGATTCGCCAGCGGGAGGTGGTGTGGTGGGAGGTGGAGGAGGTGGGGGTGTGATTGAGTACCATCACCAGATGGGAGGTGGGGGCGGCGAACCAGCCTGCAACGGAGGCATTTCCTTAAATGCTGACAACGCACTCTATGTCTCATGCAGCGATCTACACCTGTCTCCCAAGCGCGCCAAAATCAGCTAACTGTTGGAGGACCAAACCAATGGCTTTCATGTGTGAATCAGCTGACTTTGGAATCTGCAGATTTCACGTGTGAGTGGCCTTTGAATCTGCTAACTCAACGAATGACCTTGGAATCAGTTCACTAATACGAATCACCTTGTAATCATTCGACTTATACGAATGACCTTGGAGTCAGCTGACTTTATGTGAATGAGCTTGGAATCTGCAGTTTTTTGTGGGAAAGGCCTTGAAATCTGTTGTTTTCATTTGTGAATGAAATCTGGAAAGCCCTTCGAATCTGCTGATTTTTATATGAAAGGTATTGGAATCAGCTGATTTTATAATATGAATGACCTTGGAATCAGCTTACTCTGTGTGAACGGCCTTGGAATCTGTTGACTTTATAAATGAACGGCCTTGGAATCTGCTGATTGAATGAACTTGGAATTAGCTAATTTTATGTAGCAACAACTTTGTTTGCCAATAAAAGGAGTTGGGTTTTGGTCAACTGATTTTTGCGTACAATCAAGATGTATAAATGCAAGGCTTATAGAATGGAAGGTAGAACATTCATCATTTGTTTGTAGTTTTATGTTGTTCTACCTTCTATAGTTTGAAGCTGTTTGTATTTCTTACAAGTAACACCAATGCTTGCCGCTCATGCTGACGATTAGTGTTGTGAACTTCACTGGACCTATTAAAGGTTATGCGACCACGACCAACGACCATAAATACCTTTGGTTCTTATGGGAGGGTTCACTCATTATCAGAATGAAAATCTGTGAACACTCTCAGAAGAATAAATAGTATTCTTCCAAGGTTGTCGTTTATTCGTATAACGTACCTTCTGGTATAGAATGACAAATCTCTGAGTCAGCGTTTCATGTGTGAATGGTCTACAAATCAGCTGCTTTTTGTGTAGCAACGGTAGAGTGCAATCAACTAATAACGTTCACCAATAAAGAAGTTAGTTTTTGATCAGCGATTTTTCTTATTAAATGAGAATTAGATTAATAGAGTGGTGCTCACTTATACTGAATATTTAATGAGACCTTTTTCAAAGTGAACCTACAGCTTTAGATGGGTTCCTAACCAACGGGAAGCGAATTTTATACTCATATATGGCGATACTTAGCGAATGTCTCTGAACTTATCTGAGAGATAAGATAACAACGGCTTCCACCGCTTCCTTCATACATAGAAATCAGCTGTTCTAATAATATAGAAATCAGCTGTTTGAATTATATAGAAATCAGCTGTTGAAATCGTACAAAAACTAGTTACAATAAAGTGAGTGTCCTTTCTTTCTGTCTACACTAGTATGAGTGTTTGTGTGTGTGTGCGTCTAAATAATTTATTTTATAGGTGGTATGAATAGTTTCTTGTCCCAAATGAAAGATGTCCTTAGAAATTCCAATTCCCAAAAATAACCGAGCTGTTTGCTATTTTAATCAGTGTGCTGATGTTGTGATTTGTCTGTATTATATTTTATATATTATAATATATAAATTATATTGTAATAAATTGTAGTTGGGAAACGTTTACTGAAGGATTTCATCAAGAAGACTTCATATATTGTTATTGAGAATAAAATGTTTATAAAGAACATTGTTGGTAAACAATATAAATTTTCTGAATCTTGAGAAATGTTGGTGTGGACTTGAGCTAACTTCAAAAATTGAAAATTGTTTCACAAACAGGCTTATAATTGAAGATAGTGCGCTAAGCTCTCATAACATTCTATTTGTTTGTGATAGAAAATTTTGAAACAATTTGTAGTAAATTTGCACATATTTAGTATTGAAGTTTTAGCAAACAGCATAGGTTAGTGCTGCTTAGGTAGGCCTATATTCACAAACACAGTGCTATAAACGGCATACTTGAATTTGAAAATCGTGTTGATTATATTTTAGATCATCGTACACTGACTAATCTGTAATAATTTTATTGATGTTAGTATAGAAATAAACTTACCGGATTGTTCCACTCAACTAACAAACAAAATATTTATAAATATATATTTGATGTCTTTATATTTTTCATAATGACACAGCAAATGCCTTTCACAACTTGTAATATAACTATAGATAAGAATGAATATATCAAATTATTATTGTCATAAGAAAGATATCAATCAGAAGTTGTTTTTATTTATTTTTCTATTTTTATAATATTATGTATCATTCGAGTAGAAGAGTGTCCAAAGAATTTATGTATCCTCTAATATCACATGAAGAAGTAATTCACGAAAAAATTAGAAATGGTTTGAATGTAGATATATTATCACTGCACCCAATGCACCCTTTTTATTTTTGGACCTAGACTTTGATAAATTATTGCATTATTTATTTATTTCGATAATTCTTTTTTATTGTTGGAAACCTCTCACTATACAACTACTTTTCAAACATTGTTTTTCTGGTAGAAAAATGCTTATTCCAATTTTTGCTGTTTTTTTCAAATTTTCAATTGTGATTTGTTTTTCACTTATATTGATTCAAAAATGTTCTAGTCATGTGAGTTTGAAACCCCGAGTCATTACTCTGCAGTCTGTATGAGTAGACTGCAAATGGACTGAGAGATTAAATTAATATTTTGTCTGAAATGTCTAATTTACACGATAGGTCAACATAATATTATACAACTTTGATTTTTCAACCTATAGACCTGTTTTATTGAGAAAGGACTGATTTTTGCTATTACTTAATATCCTGAAAGTATCATATTTAAATTTGATTGTCATCATTGATGGCCTGACATTTTAAAATACTTTGTGCCGGTTGCACAAAAGCCGGTTAAATATTAATCTATTTAGTAATCTGTTTACTACATTTTACGTTTCATTTTAAAAGATGCTTGAAATGCCCTCCTCTTGTTTGAGTGTCTAAAAAAAATTCAAATAATTGTTATTGGTATTTCTATTATTCTATTCACAGCTGATCATAAATAGCCAATTTTTCCATTGTATTTCGTTATTCATTCAAAAAAGAGTTGTTTCAAGTTTCATTACTTTACCAATCATTTTTTTAAAAACTCAGTGTCGGTTGCACAAAAGCCGGTTAAATACTAACCGTGATTGATTCCACGAGAACCAATGAGAGAAGCCGTCTCTTCAAAAACGCCTTCTCTGATTAGTTCTCGTGAAATTAATCACGGTTAAAATTTAACAGGC
Source organism: Nilaparvata lugens (assembly GCF_014356525.2). Lineage (NCBI taxonomy): Eukaryota > Metazoa > Arthropoda > Insecta > Hemiptera > Delphacidae > Nilaparvata > Nilaparvata lugens. The sequence continues at coordinate 27,338,035 of NC_052516.1, forward strand.
TTTAGTTCAACCGGGTCTTTGATTTGGTTTTTATTTTTTATGAAACTTGTACGGAACTGAATCCTGTTGTCAGTTTTGTTGTAATAAAGTAAAAATAACAAGTACCTAAATAAAACACAATTGATACTATTTATTTGGTATTGTATGTTATAATTTGTAATGATATTGAGGGATAAATCGGTTGTATTAGTTGTAGGTTTGTATGTTGATTATTATTTTGTGAGCGACATGCGATAGTATTTATTGTTTTCAAAAGTGAGTTGAAATTTATGAGAGAATTGGTTAATCTGTGGGTTTTCTGTTGTTGTCTTTGTAATATTTACTCAGTAATCTGATCATTTTTATTTTGTTTCAGTTACCGGTAAATTTGTAAAATTACCGGTAAAAATGTAAATCACACTTTTGTACTGTGTCGTATTCTATTTTATTTTCAGTTTTGAACTTATTGAAAAATTCCAGGCTTCAACTACATTTGATAATAAATCATGATCACAGTATAGCATATTTAAAAAAAATGTTTAGTTAGAAAAGGGACTTTTATTATGGGTTCTACGAGCTAGATTGGCGTAAGGGATAGAAATTTTACGAATATAATACTCATCTACTTATTTTTCTTTTATTCAACACAAAAATTACAATATTGGAGTGGAAAATATGCGCAAGCCAAAATATTCTGTTGTTTCCGAATTTATTCCAATAAACTGTAAAAGTATTAATTATGTTATCTGTTTTTGATTTATACTGTAATAATAATCTGGAGTGATGATAACATTTAAAATTTTTAGGGTAAATTAAATATGAATTGTGTTTCATATGAATCTAAGAAATATTCATCAATAGTTTATTTAATTGAATGATTGATGAGAATTTTTGGGGAAAACAAATGAAAGTAATATTATTACTGTAATGTCCAGAAAATCGTGAATGATGAGATTAATTTTGAGAAAATAATTGTTTTAAAAATTGATTTAAAGTGGAAGTGATTAGACATTGACGAGACTCCGCAATTACTCTACGATTTGTGAGCAGGCTTTAGCATTCACCTACTGAAAATTATTCATATTAAGTTTTCAAGCTTGAAAATTGTACGAACCATCCACCACAAATTGAACATTTCTTATGGAGATTATAAATTTATAAATATGTAAATATTTTTATTTCTCCAGTATAAATTTATAAATATATTAATATTTTCATTTTTCCAGTTAAAGAGCTTTTCACAATTATTTATACTCGATGTGAGATAGTATCTTGAAAAAGTCAAAACTTTAGTTTTTCACATTTATTGAGTACACTTGCTCACTCCAATAGTGATTGTATATTTCAAGACTGACACAACATGATGAAGCAGTAAACTCACATGTGCAATATATTATTAATTGATATTATTATTAATTAATATCGTAAGAATTGTTGTATTTAATTTAATTATTAGTAAATTATCATTGTTTTTGTCTGTTTTGTATTTATTATCTAGTCAGCTTTTTCAAGCTGTGTTGAACCTCACCACAACATAGAGCTACGATTTTGAAGGAATAATGTCGAAAAATGGTATTAATATATAATCACGGAATTAATTGAATAAATTTGTTGAATATTGTTATTTCAGAAATCATGATCCAAATTCTCCAAAGAATAGTAGTTGGTGTTGAAAACCACTTTTTTCTTTGAGAAATACTTTTGACTTTTGTACTTGTGCTCTCGAAAAGTGTTGTAATAAATCTCTCAACAGGTCCAGTTTCTATCATATTGTATGCATGCGAAACACAATTTGAGACTTTTGCTATGGTCTTTAGTTGAATTTGTATTTTTAATTTCTCACAGGGCCGCGTATTGGGCCTAATATTGTTGTTGATTTTTTATATAATTTCAGTTCAAATGTAAATTGAGAGTGTTATTTTATTTATTTTTATTAAAGAAAATATTGTACGTGTATTTTACTTATATTGAATACTCATTTGTTTCCCCATATTCTATTCCTTAGAACTTGTTATTGAATCCTAAAAAGAGGAATTCTTGAAATAGTTCTGAATTTCGATAGGAGTAATAGTAGTAGATCCCCTGTAGCTGCAATGTTTCTTTAAGTTTTCAATACTGTAACTACAACTTTGTAGACTTTCACATCAATATTTTCACAATAAGAAAATTTAAAAGTCGACAAAACGTTTTATTGAAAATTGGAATTTGAGTAGTGCTCAAATTAAGAAGTTTAGAGACTTGACCAGATCTTGTAAATTAACTTGAAGAAATTCAATCAATTGAAAAGTTGTGTTCCCTATATCATAAAGAGGGATTTGAATAATAAATTTAAGTGTCAAGAGTCCGATAATATTAGTTAATTGTAGAAGAAGTTTCAAGGAATTCCTAGCAAACTCCTAGTAATATTTCTTCATCAAGGTTTAAAATTTTCGTACGACAAAAAAGTTTCAAAATTTATTGTTCGTTAGCACACAATTCAGCAGTACAAGACGATGTTATGAACAGTTCAAATTGCAGGTGTCTTCAAGGCCACTAAGAACGTCATAAAGATCAAAACAACTTCGTTCTGAGATGAAAAACATGTATATTTTGTTGGCTGAGTAAAGCCAATTGGTAGCCTATATTACACGTGTATTGTGAACTATCTAAAACTCTAGATGATGAAATATGATCTTTAAAAACGTAATTTTAGGAAAATTATTATCAACATAGAAATGCCAATTTCTCTCCAGAAAAATTGAACTGAGATTAGCTTTTCCAGTTGCACGTGTTTAATTCCTTATCCTTATGGTTGTGCAACAGGTATTAATTTGTAAACTTTCTACCGGTGTCATTTTTCAAAAATTTTGATTTAGACACTTAAAATTATCAGAATATTATAAATTCATGTGGATTTTATATCTTTTCTTTTATGAGCGCCGCTTACTAAAGTTGAAACTTTTGTAACCGGTAAAAAGTAAATTCATAAAATGTTGAGGGTAGTTACGTTCTTCATGGTTGTGTTAGTTATCTATATATTATAATAAAGGAAAGAATTGCTTTCTACATGTACGGGATAGGAAATCCACGAATGACGCATCATCACGTGTGAACTACTCAACTGATTAACCTGATATTTCGCATAAATGTTCTTAATTTACCAATGATGGTTATAGGCCTATTTCAAATTATTCAAGATTTTAGTAGGTCAAGTTATCAAACAATACACCTGAATAGGAACAATATGAAAACTTGTTGTACGGTACCCTTTACAAGGGTACATTTTCAAGATGTTCGATGTTTTTGAACGGGTAGTATTATAGTCCACTAGACAGCTGATTTATGGTGAATCCTATACTATTAAACGAGCAATTTCTGTTTAAATGTTTTCGCCACACTGCACAGAAAGCAGCTGTTTTCCAGTCCCTACGTAGATCTGAAAGACATTGTTTGCAGACGACTCTCGTCTGAAGTCAGAACAGGTTTCTTTCTGGCATAGGCCGGAAAGAGTACCCTTTCTAGCCGCTAACTTGGAACTAAGAAAGGTGATCAAAAAACAGCTGATCAAAAAACTTTTCATTATTTGTGTTCATTATTCAATAATTAAAACATTTATAATAATATCATCTTATTGTCATTTGAAAGAATAAAAAAGTATGAACTCAACCTCCCACATAATTGAACATCATCTTTTAGGTTATTTAGACAAATCAGAATAAAAAATAAAAATACTTGGACAATTTCCTGATATTCAGATTCGATTTTAGCTCTAGTTGCTAGAGCTATCACCTTCCACTTCTGCTTTCGGAATAATATATATATATTATATTGTTTATTTTTGTGTGTGGCGAAAAATAGCGTTCGCACCACGGGCAAAAATGTTTTTTCCGGCTCTCAATCTTTTCTAGTCCTCGGCCTACGGCCTCGGACTTGAAAACCGATTTCGAGCCGGAAAAATCTCATTTTCTGCTCTAGGTGCGAAATATACTATTGTATTTCACCGGATCTCGAAAACGGCTCTAACGATTCTCACGAAATTCAGAACATCGTAGGTTTATAATATAAAAATTCGATTGCCCTCATCCCTGGGAAAACTCGCTGGAGGACATTAAAATGATAATTACTGGTAGTTCTGTGAACAGTAGACCTCACGCAGTATTCTCATCCACAAGTACCTGATTGAAACTATAGACCTTATGGAAATACAGCAATAGACTGGCTTCTCCACAAATCTGTGTAATCACTTGTCAGCTGATTTATGATGAATAATTCTATAGTCTGATTTTTACTCCAATATTGACGACGTATGAAGAAGGCTCCTTTTCCCTCTTATATTATCCTTGAAACGCAAAATTTCCAAAAACCTTGTATGTACGTCGACGCGCAATTAATGGAGCAAAATGTTGGTCTCTCCATAAATGGAGTAACTATTAATAATTTACGCTATGCAGATGACACACTTCGGATAGCGGGAAGTGAGAATGAGTTGCAGCAATTACTGGAAAATGTGAATAACTACAGCAATAACTATGGGTTGAAGCTGAATCTTAAGAAAACCAAGTGCATGATCGTCTCGAAAAAGCAGAGAGTGCCAATTAATATTGTAGTGGACAATACACCTATTGAGAGAGTCACAGCATATAAGTATCTTGGAGCATGGATTACTGAAGTGAACGATCAGACCAGGGAGATCAAAGGACGAGTGGAAATAGCACGACAGGTGTTCATAAAAATGAAAAGATTTCTGTGTAGCCGAGATATTAAACTAGAACTTAGAATACGCATGCTGCATTGTTATGTGTTTTCTACATTGCTGTACGGCATGGAAGCATGGACTTTGAAAGAGTCAAACCTCAAAAACATCGAGGCATTTGAAATGTGGTGCTATAGAAGGATGTGGAGAATACCATGGACAAGAAAAGTGACAAATAGGGATGTAATGTTAATGATGGCAAAGGAATGTGAAGTTGTTGCGACTATAAAGAGAAGAAAATTGCAATATTTGGGTCATGTAATGAGGGGTGAAAAGTATGAGCTGTTGAGACTTATATTGCAAGGAAGGATCATGGGAAAGAGGTGGGTGAGAAGAAGAAGGATATCCTGGCAGCGTTATTTAAGAGATTGGTATGGCTGCAGCTCAAGGGAACTATTCAAGGCTGCAATCAATAAAGTGAAAATTGCCGTGATGATTTCCAACCTCCGATAGGAAAAGGAACCAAAAGAAGAAGAAGAGGCCCTGAAATTGATCAGGTGGGACCTGAAAACTCCGATACCAAACCACAGCCAGCCAGGACACTCAATATTATTATTATCTTACAGAACTTTAATCTCAGGGCCGGTTTCCAGGACCCTTTTTTAAAAATCGAAGACACTATTAAACCTATTCAGTGATATTATGAATTGAATGTTTCATTATTGACCGAGCGAAGTGAGGTCTAAGATTCAAGTCGACGGTTTTGCATTTCTCTTAATGTTTAAATGTTTGAATATTTATATGTTGCGCATTTACGGCGAAACGCGGTAATAGATTTTCATGAAATTTGACAGGTATGTTCCTTTTTAAATTGCGCGTCGACGTATATACAAGGTTTTTGAAAATTTTGCATTTCAAGGATAATATAAAAGGAAAAAGGAGCCTCCTTCATACGCCAATATTAGAGTAAAAATCAGACTATAGAATTAAAGGGTCCTGGAAAAAAGGTTATTCATCATAAATCAGCTGACAAGTGATTACACACATGTGTGGAGAAGCCAGTCTATTACTGTATTTGTATAAGGTCTATAGTTTCAATCAAAGACCTTGAAGAGGTATGCATCTTCAAGCTGGGTTTACACCAAAGTTATTAACAAAATGTTAATAACTTAATCCTTATAGATTCTATTAGATTGAACGGAAGTTGACAAACACACATCTTCATCATGTGTATGATAAGCTAGGTTCAATATAATATGATCTATAAGGATTGAGTTATTAACATTTTGTTAATAACTTTGGTCTAATCGCAGCTTTAAGCTAACAAAATGTTTTATTTTTATTTTATTTTATTTTATTTTTCAATCCATTCAACACAGTGTACTCATTATTACACAAGCAAACAGTTGAACGTCGTCAAATTATTACAAATATAAATATAGTTCTACTAATTAAAATAGTAGCGATTCCTTCAATGATCCTCCAAATACTCCTGCACCGTGTAGTAGGCTTTGTCTATAAAATATTTTTGAAGGTCGGTTTTAAATCTATTAAGAGGAATGCTGGTGGATGCACGCTTTAAATGTATAGGAAGCTTATTATAAAATTTGCAGCCTGAGTAACTAGGCTTACCCTCAAAAAGCTTCCTCCTATGCGGCTGAATCGCAAAGTTGTCTCTGCCTCTAGTGTTGTAGGAGTGCGTATCGGAGATAAGTGTAAGGTCCATTCTATTTTTTACAGTATGCATGATCATTCTAAACATGTAAATCGAAGGCACCGTCAGCAGCGACAATGATCTGAACGCATCTCTACAGGGGTGATTAAATCCAAGGCCCGCTATATACCGTATTGCCCTCTTTTGTAGTACAAAGACCCTCTGCATATTTTCCTTTGTGGTACAACCCCAAAGCTCTATACCATATGTGAGGTAACAGTAAAAAGTAGCGAAGTATGCAACTTTAACGGTGTTTTGTGGGACATACTTCGCAAGATTTCTTAAGAGGAAGAGACTTTTACTTATTTTCTTCACAATATTATCAACATGCATTGTCCATGTCAACCTGTCATCAAAGTACACCCCCAACATATTAACTGTATCCGTGCACTCAATTTCATCTTCTCCAATACATAATTGAGGAAGAGTAGCGGCAGATTTGAAGTGGATAGTTTGACTTTTTGTAGAATTAATTGATAAGCAGATTTCATTGAAATACTGAACAACAGCATGTTAATAACTTAATCCGTAAAGATTCTATTAGATTGAACATAACGTATCATACACATGATGAACATATGTGCTTGTCAAGTTCGGTTCAATCTTATATATTCTATAAGGATTAATTTATTAACATTTTGTTAATAACTTTGGTGTAAACCCAGCTTTAAGGTCTTTGGTTTCAATGTTTTGTTTTGCAGTCATGGTATTATTATGCGCGCCCATTAGTATCAATATTCTCACATTCGAAAAAACTATATAAATAGATGATTAAAAATAAACAAATGAACTAAATAATGCTGGAGAAATTATTATATTCTTGTTTGTAAAAAATTAATTTTCATCAGATAGAAAGATTATCACGGAACTGGATGAATTATATCATATGGAATACAAATTCAAACGTGAACTGAGTTTGTTAACATTTAAAACAAGTGGTATCAGGTACTTGTGGATGAGAGTACTGCGTGAGGTCTACTGTTCACAGAACTACTAGTATTTAATAAATGTTCTGGAAATCAGGCCTTAGATTATTACTTGAAAAGCTTTGAATCTTGAACATTTGAAGGCGCATGGTATGCAACCCGCAAATCACCTATATATATACAGCTACTGACAGAGCTCTTTCATAGTGCGATTCACTTAAATCTGTCAGCATGCTTTGTAATAGGTGCAGCAGAACCGTCAAATTTTGTGTGAGAATAATGTTTGCTTGGATCCCTCCAAATGCTGCTTTCTTTAGTAGTTACGACTCACAAGACAAATTTTCATCTCAATGGATAAGTAAATAATCAAAACTTCTGCCACTAAGCTGAAAACCCTCAAATTATCCATTAAAGACCGCAAAACAACGAATTATTGATGAAACCATCCATACCCATGTTGAAAAAAACAGATAAAGTCCAAAGTACGCAGTGTTTTATTTTGTTACAAAAGTACATAGCTTGATATTGTTCTGAGTGATTAGAAAAACTGAAAACTGAAGACTGTAATTGAATCCAGTTTTCAAGTCATGATAACATGCCTGCTACTAGTGCCGTTTGCACAGTTTCAGTTCAAAAACTAAATCCTATACTATTAAACGAGTAATTTCTGTTTATATGTTTAGATGTTCAGATGTTTTGATGTTTATATGTTTGTATTTCACCGGATCTCGAAAACGGCTCTAACGATTCTCACAAAATTCAGAACATAGTGTGTTTATAATATAAACATTCGATTACACTAGGTCTCATCCCTGGGAAAACTCGGTGAAGGACATTTAAAGGTTAATTATTATTCGTCCTTGGGAAAATAGCTGATAATGATAATTTCATCGTCTGTTGATGGAAGTGAGTGAGCGAGTTCATGTGTGTGGGACTGTGTCAAAATACAGCTGTTGAACTTTTGTAATCATTCAATCAGGTACTTAGTGCCGGTTGCAAAAAAGTCGGGTTATTTCCAATCCTGATTAATCCAAGTAGATCCATCTTTTTGAAATGGTCTTCTTTGATTTGGTTCACGTGGAATTAATCAGGATTAAAATTCAACCGGCTTTTGTGCAACCGGGCCTTTGTGAGGGAAATTTTTGCATTCCTCTGGGAATTAATCTTGATTTACTGTGATTAGATAAAGCATTCCTGTATGAACTAAGAATGTTATTATGATTTCTGCTCTCGTAATAAATTTTTTATGCTTTTGAACTCCAGAGCGAAGCTCGGTCCCCGATATTTTCATTTTAAACTGAATAAAATCCATATCAAGTCTAGTTCGTTATAATGTGATTCATTTTTAGTTTAAACCACCAGCTGATTAAATTCAGTTCAAGATTTGACTGTGCAAACGGCCCTAAGTAACCACTTAACTAATTGCCATAAAACTATAAATGTTTGCTATAAAACTATAACTACGTGTACAATGATATATTATTAATGTATTCACTTATTCACTGATACGATAAGTATCTCTGAATGAGTATGGAATGGATAATTCGTTTATGACGATTGATATAAAATATTCAACAAATGGTCAGAAAAATCACTGTAGGATAGCGAACCAAACTAAAAAAAGTTGAAGCTTCATTCAATCACGTTACATCAAGTGAAGTTTCCATTTCTGAAAATCTGTTCACTCTCCTGGTTGTGATATTGAGAGGGATATGAAAAGAAAAAGAACAATTCTTAAAGACATCTGAGGATGGAATAAGTTAAGGAGAACCCATAATAGAGTCTATACTTAGAGTTTTAGATTAGACAAGCAGGTAACTCGTGTTCTGCGAGGGTCTAACTGAAAACTTGACCTACTGGAATCTTGAAGAATTTAAAATAGGCCTATTACCGTCCTTGGTAAATCAAGAATCTATATGCAAAATTTCAAGTTAATCAGTTTAGTAGTACAGACGTGATGATGCGTCATTCGTGAATTTCCTATCCCGTAAATGTATAAGCCAGTTCTTCCCTTTATTATATTATAGAATGAGATTTTTATGGAGATACATGTGAAGTAGGAAGGACTTAAGAAAACCCAAATAAATTCTATACTTGGAGTTGCAGATTATATTTTTATGGAGAGAAAATTGAAGAGGATGAAGACAATGAGGAAAGCTAAAATCTTGATAAACTCTACAAGGAAAAGATGAGTATAGCGAATGAGGAATAAAAATTCAATTCCATACATAATATGTTGTGGTTTCAAATTCGTTTCCTCAATGAATTAAGCATGTTGAAATAGGAATATGCCGCCTTCATCACCTGAAAAATAGGAAAAAATTATTGGTTAGCATAGACATTTTTTCTGTCAAGAAAATGTCTGAGCAAGTAGTCTATCTAAAATTATTGTAATAGTGTGATATTGAGAGGGTATTATTGTAGTTGTTTTTGTGTTTCCTATATTGTTTTTCAGGTTTTTGAACTGAAATGAACTTTGATTCTAACTGTATGTTGAACCCTGCGTTTTTAGTGTGAGAATTGACTCTGTCTTGTTTGAATTTGCTAACTTGTTGCTTCGTTGTCAAAAATTTTCGTGCATTTTTCAAATACAGTTTCAATTTCATGTCGAAAAAGCCACTATATTTGAAAATTGTACGAGCATTGACCTTTTTTCAGCTTTGGCTTTTTTCCACTGGAAGTTATGCTCACTCAACGCTCGTGGAGGGGGAATAATTTTCAGTGAAAGGGCCACAGTTCGAATTGAGACATAACTGGGAAAACATGTAACGGTGTGCGAGCCTCGGTCCTCTGAATGGGCCCATTTCCCATTCAGAGGGACAAATTGTTATGTTTTCAGTTATCAGTAATTTTTATCTTGTTGAATAGGAAACCAAATTCAATAGAGTTAGTGGGAGTAGAATCAGGAAATTATTTGTGCGTGTGAGTTCCAGTATAGTGAGTTTTCTTAATCTTATGTGTGTGATTCTGAAGAGTCGAAATTTTAATTTCAAAAATGGTGAGTGCCAAACATTTGTTGTTTTCGTATTATAGCTCAAAATTTAGTAACATAGAATGACCGAGGCCCGAATTTAGTTGCAGCAAGTTAGCAGGCTCCCAAATTGTATAGATTAAAAAATTGAGTATGTCTTCTTGACCTGAATCGATTGCTGAATAACTTTGTTCTGTTTGAAAATTTAACATGTTAAATGACTTTTAATAATTTGTTCTACCGATTTAGAGTTCAATAAACCTGAGGTTGAATTTTGATTAGTATTTTTCATTCAAGTTCCTGGCTCGTAGTTACTATAGTTACTATGTTTGCTAGAATATGTGACAATGATGATAATCTGTGCATTTGAATGAACGAATCCACTAAAAGCTCCCAACCATTCAAGGATTCAAATAGAGATTTTATAGCATAATTTTAGCAAATATTAAAGAAAAGAAGAAACAACCCCCCTCCGTTTACATTGGTGGCCAGCGGTGGTATAGTCTGCAAGAATGACTATCGAACCACATGTATTCTTATATATTTCATATTTTGGAAGATTAAACCAAATAGAGACAAATATGTCACCGGTTACAGAAATGATGTCAGGTGTGGTGTAGGGTTAAAAATACCGTCACCGGTTACATTATATTATGATTTTACTGGAAATTAATGAAGGTATCATTGCTATATTCATCAGTATTGAATTCAAAGACTCGAAGTAGTCACGACCACAAATTCATTGAAAAATTCAGCTTCAGGTTCTATTATTTTCATACGCCTTTACCAATCTCCAATGAACGGAACCTAAAGCAAATATTAGCAACTGCTTCGATCAGAAGACATCAAGCCCCGCCTAATTTTTCCTGATTGTTGAAGAAATTATCCGAGACCTAGTTCAAACTCCTGTCAATGGATCGCAGTAATAACTAGATAATGTACTACATTTCTGACAAATTATTTTTGAACTGATCAACTCTAGACATGATTTTGGGATACAGTCAAACATCCCTGAACTTGAATTTGCTGAGCCTGTGAATCAAGTTTGAAATTTTCTGTACTGATTGTTCTCGAAAAATATTTGAAAACTCCAAGGAACGCTTTGGCGTAAGTTTTGATAGTTTTTATATCCTCTAGAACACACCTTTCCTAGTCCTTAGCTGAAAATACAGAAAGGAAAACACTTTTGACAGCCATTCTGGCATACAAAATTCAGATCGAAACCTATTAAAAAAGCTACGTAATAAAAAATATACACACCAATTATGATATATAATTGAATATTTTGATTACTTGAATATTCAAATTATGAAGGATTACTGGTATCCTTATATTTTATTTCAAACACGAGCAGTTTCGGAAATAATGTATAAGTGTCAAAATAAATTTCTGTATTATTATGGATTATCAATATAATATTTTTGGAGGATTAGAAAAATAAACTAGAAATAATTTGAAACCACATTGATAATACAATGCCACTTTAACAAAAGCACAACTTCAAATACAACTATTCAAAGTTCAAACAAATTTTATAAAAGTTTAACTATAAATCGCTTTACACTGTCTCCAGTAATATTCTGTCTGCCTACTATTCTATAGTACACGTCCCGTAGCTAGCTCCGTGAACTTGTAGTGCACAAACCCGAGAAAAATTAAAAAAAATTGACAATAAACTACGAATTTTGTGTCGGCAGAATATCCAAAAAATAAATTTTGTACAATCACCGTTTTTTTTTTAACGCATTTGAAGTCGCGGTCAAGGTCATTTTTCAATGCCAATTTCCCTATGCTGGAAGTGTGAACTTGTAGTGCACATGTCACAAAAAATCCGAAATAAATTGACAATAAACTACGAATTTTGTGCTGTAGGTTTGAAAAAATTGACAATAAACTACGAATTTTGTGCTACGGTGCTTGTTCAAAATTTAATTTTTGAATATTCTGCCGACACAAAATTCGTAGTTTATTGTCAATTTTTTTTGGACTTGTGCACTACAGTTTCACGGAGCTCCGTTGCTATGCCTCCGTGACTTTCAAACTGCATATAGACAAGGTATGATTCGCGGGGTGATATTCCTACTTTTGAAAAAACATACGCTCCCGAGTACCTAGGTCCCTAGATGAAGGAAAATCTCCCTACAGATTTCGATGTTTTTGAAAGAGTAGTATTGTAGTCGATAGGCAAAGCTACAGGACCCGGACTGTACCATCTTGTAATCTTGTAAAACTATCCAACTATCTTGTTGATATTGTGATACTCAATTATTTGATTGCACAAGTAAATAATGGTTCACCATAGAAAATGTTTTCAGGTTGAGGACGTAGAATCCGAAAGGTTTGATTTCCAATTCTTTTGTTGAGCGAATCATCATGATCAACATTGATGATTTGTACCATTTCGGCTTGTCCACGAAGAAGCTTCCCCACACTGTGGTTCGGAAATTTTCTCCCTATGAACAAAAATAATTCTAAAAGATATAAGGCTCAAAGTAGGATTTTTCGAGAAATTGATGTTTCTAGAGATTTGAATTCGGATGAGATTGCGTTTATTGAAATTTAAATTATCTTTATTCTTCTTTTTTGAAAGTACAAACAATATATAATATACATATACAAAACTTGAAGAAGGTTCCTCACCTGAGCAAAGCCTGTGTGCCAGGAAAAATGCTGTAGATATTTTAATAATTCAAATGAAAAATCTTGCTAAACAAAATACGTTGACTTAACACTTACTGTAAAGTGTAACAACTTCAAAAAGTATATCTATTTTCTGTATAGGGCTACTTTTTATAGAAATAGAAATAAAAATAAAAATCAGTACCCTTTATGAATTATTTAATCACAACATGTTTCGGACATTGATACTTTTTCTATTTCAAAAGGTATACTATGCTCCGTTTCACCAACCTTGATCAAATATAGCCTAACCATGGCCAATTAGACCATAGTCAAAATTTGATCACTCGTTCAAACATACAACTGTTCCACCAACCTCGGGATTGATCAAAACTCCGTCGGTCAAATCTGAACATGGTCAACTCTTGTAGCTGTAGGCTACTTTTCTGAAGTTGGCCAACATTTTTGCTGGCTTGCTATTGGCTACATCTGATTTTGATGGATGAAAATTACTGAGATATTGCAATTATTCAAATGCTAATGAATTAATAATTATTATTGAACGAAAATCCAAATTAAATGCTGTAATATGGTAAATATGGTAGCACCCCATGATACTTAATACCACTCTTGCTGCTCATATTCGGAGGGTAATTTGCGCTGAATGCCCTTTTTACTTTACCGTCAGGCCGTCAAAATTTCAGATTTTTTTTTTCTGTAATTACTGTACTGATTTTTCTTCATATTCATTATTTCGGGGCGGGCACCCTAGGCCCCCTTCTTATATACGCCCCTGGCACAGACGTTTTGTATAGTCACACATCTATAATAATTTATAATAATTCAAATATGAATCGAATACTCTTGTATGAAGAGATTTACAAATCGCCATTAGTTTTGAATTTTTTTTTTATGAACAAAAGAAAATTCCAATTCTAATTAGATACATTGGTTTGAATAAGGATTCAAAGGTTTCAAGGATTGAAGGATTGAATAACATAGGCCTACTGTGTACCTAATAAAAGAGTAAAGCAAATCCTTTTCAAAATCTTCCTTTATTTTCTATTCTATAATAATATACCAATTAAAGGATTCCGAGAACGAACCTAATAAATAACTTACTACAACTAAATTAATCGCACTAAAAACTTTGAAATTTTTCATTGCGTCAAAAACAACCCACAAACAAGCAAGGAAATTGATCGTGTTCAAATAATTTGATCGTCCGTTCGGCGGCAGTCAAACTTAAACATTGGTTTGACCGTGGTCAAAAATAACTGGTGTTGGTGGAACAAATTATTTCTGATTTGGCCAGCTGATAGACTTTAACCATGTTCAAATGCCTTGACCAAGGTTGGTGAACGGGGCATAATAGTTGGAAAATTACTAAATATAATTCGTTTGCAATTTGTAATCTCTCTTCATTCACTGATCATTATGTCGTTTATCATTTCAATTCTCAGTATCAAATCAACTGTAGGTGTCTCACCTCATTTAAGAGCTCTTGAGCATTGGAGCAATACAACAATAGAATATATGCCAATGGTACGACAAGAAGTATGTGCTCCACCTTCAAAACCAGATCTTCCATCTGGAAAAATAAAATTGAAAAGGAAAAATGAAAATCATCATACAAAATGACGCTATAAAATAATTCAAGAATGATGCTATAAAACCCTATAAAAGAATTTCCAACTTGGTACTATTTCAAAGATACAAAATTCAGTAATGAAAATTGAAAGCTCTCTATAGAAAATTGAAGATTCTCCATTCAAATAAATCAGCCAACGAACAAGTAGACTACATCCTAAAAAATCAGTAAAAATATTGTTTTCAAATTTTTCTCTGAAGAATTCTCTGAAGTCAACAACTACGGTACAAGACTTGGCCTATTTCGGACTATGTGTAAACTTATCTAATTTTTGGAGAGGAAAAGCAAAAGGTTACTTATTTCTTATCTCCCTATCATTTTGATGATGACTTATTGTATGAATCAATAAATAATCAATCAATCGAATGAAGTGACAAATAACTTGGGTAACATATCAATAACTCTCCTAATTTCCTTTCAAACGGATAAGAAGATTTCTACAGGAGAGGACAGGGAAAGCCGTATAGTTTACTCGATCCAGGTAGAAATAGGACTGGTCTATTCGCTTGGAGTATAAAACATTATGATTAATGAGACCATAGCTCTAATCCTGAATTGAGTAAGACTTGGATTGAACTGCTATTGAGAAAACGGGCCTAAGAGAGCTAGCGTATTCAAAATTTCCAACTAGATCGGAGTTTCTAAATTTGGAATGTGGGCAGATTCAGATTTTTTGAAAGTTCTGCCACTGAAATCAAATATTCAAACTTATAATTATTGAGAATCATGATCAGAGAATCAAGAACATTCAATTCATTGTATTGTTTATCCTCAAATTTTTACAATACTGTAATAATTGTCAACACTGCAAGACTATTATATCACTTATTTTTATAATGATTATTCACTTACCGATCAATTGAGTGTCTTACCTTTACTGAAGAATACAAACATACACAAATTTGAAAGCAAATCGTGTTATTCCAAACGGTGTACATCTTTTTCAGATCCCTGTTTAAGTTGTCAGTGCTCCTGAAACAACATTCAAATCTATCATTCTTCAATATGAACGACTTTAAATTGTCACCACTTATTATTGTAAACACTTATGATACTTTTATAAACTATGTTACGCTTAGGAACTAGTTTGGGTTGTTACACTTTTACTATCTTGGGTAATCCAATATCTCAGTGTTTATCTAGGCTACTATCTGGGTGATAATTGACCGAGCGAAGGGAGGTCTAAGATTCAAGTCGACGGTTTGGCACTTCTCTTAATGTTTAAATGTTTATATGTTGCGCATTTACGGCGAAACGCGGTAATAGATTTTCATGAAATTTGACAGGTATGTTCCTTTTTAAATTGCGCGTCGACGTATATACAAGGTTTATGGAAATTTTGTATCTCAAGGATAATATAAAAGGAAAAAGAAGCCTCCTTCATACGCCAATATTATAGTAAAAATCAGACTATAGAATTATTCATCACAAATCAGCTGACAAGTGATTACACAGAAGATGTGTGGAGAAGCCAGTCTATTGCTGTATTTCCATAAGGTCTATAGTTTCAATCAGGTATAGATATCACTTGAAAATGGCATAATTGACCGAAACATGTCGTGATAAAATATTTTTAAAAAAGGGTACTGAGATTTTCAATTATTTTCTTTATATTTCAATCGGGTACTTGTGGATGAGAATACTGCGTGAGGTCTACTGTTCACAGAACTACTAGTTATCAATATAATTGACTTCAATATGATTTCATTCAACGAGACTATTCATATGATATAGCAGCCGGAATAAAAAGCAAAAAATTGTCTTCAAATTTGAATTGAAACATTTGTGTGTGATCATTGAAATAATGATCTTCATCTGATCTAATGTGAATTAATTATAATGCATTTACACCAGAGTTTAAAACAAAAGTTTTCAACAAAAGTTAATAACATTTTCTTTTGGCTGCTAGTTTTGTTATCAACAAAAGTTTATAACTTTGTCACGTTTTTTGTCTGCAGCTGTAGTTATTAGGGAACAGCTGTAGTTGTAGGGTAGGGATGCTGGACGAGGGGGTTGCGGGGAATATAGTAACCTGTTATTAACAAAAGTTACCGACTCTCGATGGATAACATAAATCTTGTTAATAACAAGGAATTTTCTGTTAAAAACACGAGTTATCAACTTTTTTCAAGAGAATTTTTTGTCGATTTAGTCAAGTTGACAACTTTTTATCAATAACTCATGTTATCAACTCCGGTGTAAACGCAACTCAAAATGATGTTATTAACTTTTGTATTAAATACAAATTTTAACATCAGTTGATAGCAAAAATGTTAATTACTTGCGTTATTAACTTCGGTGTAAACGCAGCTTCATGATACTTTTATAAACTATGGAACGCTTAGGAACTAGTTTGGGTTGTTACACTTTTACTATCTTGGGTAATCCAATATCTCAGTGTTTATCCACTATCTGGGTGAAAATAAGATAGATTGTAGAAACAACTGTATTATTTGCACTACACAAAATTATTTATCACTATGAATACTCGTAGAAACGTATTATCACCATAATCTGATATGGATGTAATAATATATATTTATGTTTTAGAGACACATACTCACCTACAAATCATATGATGGAGTTTAATAATGTTCACAATATACTCTTCCAAGCCCAGTTTATTCTCCAAGTAACATTGGTCTTCAAAACTCGAATTTTCTCTTGACATCTCTTCAAGTCGATTTCGACCCTCCTCAACGGAGAGGCACAGATATTTCAAATTGTAAATTGTAATTTTGAGTGCCATGAACCCTGATGTTAGTACACAGTACATGTACCCCGAAAACAGATAAATATAGAATATCTGTAAAGTATACAGCAGGATATAGGTGTATATGTTGGCGTATTCCTGGGGGTACCACAAGCTGATAGGCAGTGACAGTTTTGTGACATCAATTGACTCGCCAGAGCCTGTTAGCAGTTTGGGGTAGATTTTCAAAATGGCCGCCATGAGAGGTGCAATAGACAAAGTTCCCATTATGAAAACTATAACAAAGTAGGTGAGCTTGTTGATTTGATCTAGTTCTTTGTCTAGTTTCTCTTGAAGGTTTTTCATGGCGCGAGACGATTTTTCTGATGAATCAAATCGGCCTTGTTGCTCTATGGAGTATAGCAGCCTGCAAAAAAAAGATATTGAGAATCAGCGAAATAGAATCAATTGAAATACATAATAAATTTATGTTGGTTGATGCCCTGATTGATCGCAACTCGACAATAAATTGATGTAAATTACTGTGTTTCTCAGTTTAGAAGAGATTCCTGACCTTTGAAGAAGTTCTTGGATAGTATTTAAGAACAAGAATAATATTTCCCCAGTCATAGTAATAATAAATTATCCTCTCTTTCAATTGATTATGCGATACATTCGCAAAGAACATGTTGTTGTGAGCAGATAAAACATTTACATCTACAAATAATACAGAAAATAATAATAAAGGCTAACGCCCGATTGCACAAAAGCCTGTTCAATTTTAATCTTGATTAAATGCCACGAAATTAAACAGAGTCGTGAAAAGTCTCCTCTGATTGGTTCTTGTGGCATTTAATCACAAATAAAACTCAATAGGTTTTTGGGCAACCGACGATTTGCATACAAACCTTTCTCGTGATAAGCCTAAATAGAAATTATTCAATGATATGCTCATAAAAATAGTAGCTAACATACTCGATGAAGACACGAAAATGAATTGATCTGGCTGAAAATAACTAAACTGGAGCCTGGTTAGCCGAAATCGGATAAACCGAAACCTGGTTCAACCGCAACGAACAAAAAAGTAATATGAAACATTGAGGCAGTAACAATTATTTAGACTTTTATTTCTGTCATGCTAAGAGAAACGCTGTACTTCGAGTAATCTATATAAAATATAAATAAAAATCGACCCTCAAATTTTGACATTCAATAACTTTTTTATGTGTGCACCGAATTTGATTTTTTTTTTTTAGTTGTGTTCGTTATGTTCAGGACCAGGTTTATGGCCTATCAAATTTATAATCCAACTTCAGAACTCTTTCCTAAGGTCCTTCAAAGTTTACATGTAATCCTTATGGGAGAATATTTGTGAGCTGGCCACACACACAAATAAAAATCAGGTGTTATAATCATTGTGCTTCATCCAACAGCCGCCGGTAGATGTGTTTCTTTTCTATTGTGTTTCTACTGATTCACAAAGCTTCAATTCTTCTAATAATAATGCCGCGGTACGAGCGACGTCCAAACTTGGGTCGTAGAACTCGAAATGCTGTAAATTTAGAATATGCATACGAAAATCAGCAGCAAGGAGATATACCATTCAATTTCCCATCCCAGCAAGCTGCATATTCAACCATATCTGAAAATACAGACTGATGCACATCTAACTAAGCACATTTAAAGTCCATATTGAGATGAAAATATAGTGCATCAGATTCAGCTAAGACTAAGCACACCTGAGGAGGCGCGGCTTGGTGATACAAAGTGTTGATCTTATGGAGATCGCCTTTTCACACCGTTCCAGCCCATGCCCAATTCAGTGAGTGTGAGTTCTTCCATTCAAACCAATAAGCAAGAAGCACCTGGATGCAATATGCCGCATCGCACCTCCTCAGGTGTGCATCCAGCTAATGTTTGTCATCAGATGCATCAACTATTTGGCAGTACGAAGTTCGCCGGGCCAGCTAGTTCATAATATTTATATGTTATGTATTTGCTACTCCCATATGCATGCTCGAAAGAGCTTGCATATGTGTAGTGAATGTTACTTCTTGTAATATTGTAATAATTTAATAAATGAAAAACTTGGAAAACGTCCATCAAAGTCTACATCCAAAGTCGCCCAACAAGCTAAAGCCGTGTCCACACTGAACAAATGTTCGACATACATGTTCGGCAAACTTGTTTGTTGAGGGGCTCAGGGACAAACATTTTAAAAAGTTTGGACAATTATTGTTTGTCAAATAAAAGATTACTGTTTTTCCAAACATTTTCAGTGTTTGGTGTAAAAATTAAAAGCTTGTTCTCCCCACTTACAAATATTTTGTTTGGTGACGCGTCCACACTGGCCACGGGCAAACATTGTTTGTCAAACATAATAACATTTGCCCAAACTGTTTCAACAAACATGTTTGTCGAACATTTGTTCATTTAATTAGGATAACTTTCAAAACTATTTCCATGATTGCTTCTTTCAAATGTTGATATTGCATCTATGAAATTAGAAATGCAAAAGTATTAAAAATTGTATGACATTTTTATGGATTTGTTGGTGAATGTGTGCATACGGTGTTTTTGGTGAAGATTGTACAATAACGTTATCCTGTTAGATGTTGTATCTTTGCAAGCATATAAGGAGTATTGAATACCAGCAACTAGAGGATCGCCACTGACTAAGAATACCGTATCTACACTTACTACCATATCAACAATAACTAAGAGAGTATACTCAGCAAAATGCCGCATCTACACAGTCATTTTTCATGCTTTATTGGCATATTTTCGAAAAGAATTACCATTCAAATTCAGATTATTATAGATTTCTTGTAATTAGGTACCTGTAAGTATCCGTATCAACAAGTGGATAGGCTAATCCACAGAGAAGCATGTTGATATTTTTAAATCGGAATATCTTCTCCTCGAATTGTCCAGATTCCAGATTGAAAATATCCAAGATTGTGTCGAAAATATAGATGACTGTTGAAAAAATGTAGAACTTCGCTAAAAGTCGGCTTTTTTCGCCCTCATAATGTCCTCTGCTCATCATAACTTCCCTCATTTTCCTGGATGCTTCCAATGTTATTCTTGCCTTAGAATACATGAAAATATTGATCAAAATAAATAAAAATCTAAACTTTTACCTTTCTCTCTCAAACTTTTACAATGGTTTCCTTTTTCTACTAGCAAATCAACTGGGCTTCACAATCATGAAATTTTGTTAAGAAGAATATTGTTGCAAACTATTGATATTTTGATCAAATCTAAACATTTCACACTCTAATAATTACATTTCAATGTATAATACTCAATTATTTACTATTAATATGATCAAAAGAATGATCAAAGCTGTCAATATCTTGAGAAAATACAGTTTTTTTATTATTTATAAGGAGGAATTAATTCTATACCATTACATAATATTATGTAAACCAGTAATGGTAATGTGTAATAATTGTTGCTCATACTAAGTGGAGACTGTTTGATTCGATAGTCTTGTTCTAAGTAATAACTTTTGTATGATTAACTTCATTTCTTTCTAAAAATCTTACCATCTCTCCACCAGTAAACTCCCAACTGAAGTTCTCAAATAGACACTTCAAATTGAATTGAAATTCTTTTTCTCTATGACTTCTATATTTTTTATACAGGACTTCTACCTTAGAAATCTCAGAAAATACTTCTCAAAAATTTGAAGTGTTTTCAAATAATTCAGAGGCAATTCAGAACGGTTCAAATACTGCTCCAATGCGAGCTCTGAATCCAAATTCTCAGTTATCCGAAATATTCCTACCATTTAAGCAACTTTTCACCAGCAAACATCATAACTTATTTCTGAGATTTCCTGATGATGAAAACCGATGTCTGAACTAGTAATAAAAATCACCAAGAATAGACTAATTGAAGTGGCTGTCTTTTGGGAACAGTAATAGTTTCTTCCAAATTATACAGTAGGAGGATCCTGTAATTGAGCTTTCCCAAATTGGAGTTGTCAGAATTGTTGGATAATTAGAGAAAGATTATTATGGGATTATTGGAGAATAGGACAATAGATACCATGCTTTTTCAGTGTATAATTTGGGAATCAGGGAGAAAAGTAATGGGTTTCTTTCTTTTCTAGTAGGAGATATCTGTTATTGCACTTATATTTTTCGCCTGAATTAGAATCTTTCTATCAATTAGATAGGCTCCCGAGTTGGCTTGTTCAAATGAGGGTGCTTTTCAGTAGATCATAATCAGTGAGAAATCTTGTGAATTATTAGTAGCCTTCCTCAACTTTCCAACGAAATCTTCTGCCTGGGTTGCCAAAGGGTATAAGTTTTTAATGATTGTTGAGCTTTCCGAAGAATTGTGAGTGGTCAATTTAATCTTTTCAAAGTTTCAAGACTTCTCCAAAGATTTGATATTTCATCTTCAACTATGTGGACACAGTCATTTTCAAAGTCATTCGAATTTTTCATTGAATTATCAAGTTTTTATTCAATGAAGTTTTGGCTTATCTCTAATTTTTCATATATGTTGCTTTCATATCTTCAAGTTTTCATGCTCTAAGATGTTTGAAAGTGACCTGTACTCGAATAATTTTCTTCCACTAGTATTCAGACCTGGTTGTACCAATCAAATGAGAGAATTTCAAATATAAGCTATCTGTGATGTTACATTTGATTCAATGTAATTCATTCAACAAAATATTCATTCACAAGCATAGATCAAGATGGGAACATCGTACAAGCGAATGTTTCAAAGTTTTTGAAATCTTTCACAGCCAGGACATGAAGATACGCGTGATGTTCTCTTCTTCACAGTGCTACACGTGAATATACTCTTTTCAAGTAGGAATCATGTCAAGTCCAGTCCCAGAATCAGGCAAAGTTGATACACTAGCGTCAGGTGATCAATTTTCATAACGGCAAGGAAAGTTGTGTGAGTGCGCCACAACAGATTTTTGTTCTCTAACAACAAAATGGAAACTTTGGATATGGCTACAATACATAAATTTACAACTAGCTTTTTCTAGCATCAGAATAGCTGAAAATGGTTTTCAGGCCTTTCGCCTATGTTTGAATTGGGAATAGAAAATGGAATTAAGCAGGAGCAGTTGAAATGATGGCCACATGTAGCGCTGCATGTCATTGAATTTCCCTATTGTAGACTGTGGTCAAAATCGGACAGAAAAGGCTTCAGACACGAAGAAGGAACCCTTGTTCCTTCTATGTTGAAACTATGTCTTTTACTCCGTACTACAGAGAGCTGGGATGGAGTGGGAGGGAGAGTGTGTCTGATGGAAGATGTGAAGGGAGGGGTCGATTGACGGAGTGGTAACTATTTTTGAGGAACTCTTCAGTGGGATTATGCGCAATGTTATGCATGTTAAACTTCATAACAACTCCCTATTCAATCTAATATAACCCATTTTATCCTAAAATTACCACAACATGGTCACACTAAACGAGCAGTGGGAGGGACTTTTTACCAGCTGTTTTGTTGAATTGGAAAACCTGATTGATCCTTGCCAGAAGAACTAGTCTCTCACTTTTTGTGATTAGTATGTCTAGAATCGTCCAACAGTGATATAAATCTAGTTTGATTGTCGAATAGATTTTTTTTCTGTTGCTGAAAGATAGACGAATGTGCAACCCGTTTAAAGTATTGCCACATACCGTACCGTTGTTTGGAGGTACAGAGCGGATCTATCTGTATTGCCTTCTCCAGCTTTTTGCACAATGCTGTATCACAGAGCAGCTCTCTGGTTACCAATCAAACGGCCATCTGTTACTAATACAGCACCGTGATGCGCATGCGAACTTAACGTTATCGTTGGATCTGTTCCGTCTTCTATGATTACTGTGCAGTAACAATGACTGAGCGTATGATCGTTTTCACACATACCGATTTTGGAACTGCATGGCACAACAGTACAGGAAGCTCTTCGATTGACTGATTGGGTTGACGTTTTGAGAATCAGCCAATTGGAGAACTTCCTGCCCTGTTGTGTTGTGCCTTTCTGCATCAGTGACTTCTTGCTATTGACTCAAGGCCAAAGTCGGTGTCTGTCTGTGTGTCTGTCCATATATTCTACAATAACTTTTGAACGATTTGATCAATCAGCTTCTAATTTCAAACACACATTCTTCGAATCGTTTTACATATCAAACTCCTTGGTCGACAGAATTTACTCACTCCTCCAACCTTTTTCAGGATACGACAAAAAACATTGAAAGTGCATATGAGAGGAATTTGTTGTGTTTTATCATTTATTAAGCTTGTTTTGAAAAGTGCAGGTAATTTTTTCATTCATCTATAACAGCTGATGCTATTTGGAAGCTCACACAGACTGTCCTCTATGCTCCAACACATAATTTTAACTGATTAATATACAACATAATTTTAAAACTCACTTCAACTCACTTTTGTTAATGTCTGTCTGCCTGTAACATGTACATAATGATTAATAATAGTACTTGTAATAGCTATGACATTCCTATTATTAGTTTGGGAATTTTCAATTTTGAAACGGTTCAAGACATTGATGTGCAGTGTCTTTTCTTGAATTTCTGTGTCCATATTTTGATTGATTCTCATGGAAGATCCAAGATTGAAGTGATAGAAAGTATTTTTTTGACGTGACAACGTCTTATAAATTGGTTTGCCGGGTGACACTTCAAGAAACTGTGTTACATTCCCACGTTATGCGCTCACAATGAGAGCGAGTGAGAGCGTTCGTTTCGGTACACGGTCGTCTGGAAAGAGCACGAATAGGAGCAGTGGCGAGCAACGCGGCAGCAGCACAGTAATCCGAAGGCTTTCACCTGGAGAGAGAGTGAAACGGAGCAGTCAACCTGCGCAGGCGTCGCAAGCAATCTCCTGTGACTGCTCCTGCTTAGGTGAATAAGTGAATTATGTTGTAGTAAATAGTAATCACAATAATGCATAATCACATAATCATGCATAAGTGAATAGGTTATGTTGTATTAATCACAATGTTGTGGTTCAGTGCAAGATTCTTTGTATAAATTAATGTTTTAAATATAATTCTTTGTATAAATAAATGTTTTAAATTGTTACTATTATTTCATCCTTCTTCCTACTATACAAATGAATATTCACATAAAAATTATTTTACCACTCAAGTCGTTGTCATGTAAAACTTTCGCCCGTATACCGACTTTACAGGCAACCAAGCAATTTTTTTAGTTATTTTTTTTTTAATCAAAGAGGATCCCCAATGAAAGCAACTGTCAAATTGTCCTTGTAATAGAATATTGAACTGTTTTCATAATTTTCACCAATCCTGTAAAATTACAAGTTGCGGATTTCAAAGATTAATAACAGTTTATGACCGAGCTATTCACCCAGGGGATCACCAGTTAGTAAGCAGTAGACTAAGAGATATGAGTGAGCATGAGCTATCGTGAAGCAGATATGCCTTCAATTTTTTCTTTTTATGAGCGAGCTCTTCAACCCAGGGGGTCAGTAGTTACTAAGCAGTAAACTAAGATATAACTGAGCATAATTATTTTAAAGCAGATACGTGTGTAATTTTTTCCATTGTCTACATGACAGGTGTATCAGGAAACTCTGCAAAATATTAGCATTATGTAATTTGAAAGCAGAAACTCAACCTCCCACCAACTTTTTTACCTTAAAGACTTTTTTCCTTTTTAATATGTTATTTTACTGTTGCCAAGTAGTATTCTGTCATAACGGTGATTATTACCGGTCGGTACTTAGTATGTTAGGTTGCGATCATCCACAGTCCATTCAAAACATAACCTCGAAATTAGTAGGCCTATTGTTTTATTAAGGTTCGTGCTACTGAATTCTGAGAACTGAGTGCAAGTGCTCAATGTTAACATTTTTCAAATTTTATGCGGCCTTGATTATGTTTGATTTAGAAGTCACCGATTTATAGAACAAGGATTCTCTAAAGGTTGTAATTCTTTTTTTTTATTTTAATGGTCTTAAATCTCCCAAGATTTCATAACCTCACTCAAATGTTTCTTACCACACTTTTGGAGTAGTTTTGTTGTAGAACTAAGCTGTAATATTTGAACGCAAGTATATCTTTTCTTTCTTATTAGGCCTACATGATTGATATGACCTTGTTGCTACAAAATTATAGAGGAGCCTACTTGACTATTTAATTGCATGGACAAATATTAGTTTAAACTTTGTATAAGTGCTTTTGTGTCTTGAGTTTTGTTTTGTTGAAAATCGTGTTATTTTGTTGTGAGTTTAGTCGATCACTCATTGAAAGATAATTGTTTCGCCTGTACCGTTTATTATCATTTTGTTAAAAATTGTCTTGTGTAAGTAAGTGACAATTTGGGTACTGGAATTTTATTTAAGTTAGCCCGTGGTTGATTTTTACTTTTTAAGAAACTTATATACGGTATTGATGATTCTTGTTAAAACTCAACAGGATTATCATTGTAATTTTAACATTTTTTAACTATAAAGTAGGTACGCTACAATGTTATGTAATACTTTCTTCTAGTTTTTTACCGGTTTTTGGAATTCATAAAAAAATCCTTTCCAGTGCTATTTTTGAATTCTATATCATTCTCTACTGTAGTTATAAACTTTATGAAAGTATTTTTATGAATTAAAATCAAAATAATAATACATTCTTCAAAAGAATAAAGCTATTTCAAAGAATAATGCATTTATGTTGTGGAAGGACTTTTCTGGTAGTCATGGAATTGAAATATTGTACATTCTTTCATTTGTGAAAATATTTCGTGAAAGTTATAAGTTAGTAACTTATCAAGAATATTGTTTTTTTTTAATTTCCCAAAATGTTATTAATCAGGTCGATTGCATGCCTTTTTAATGTCAAACATCATCAGCAAACCCAAATAATTTTATTTTTAAATACTTCAAATACGGGACTGTACCTTGAAATCTGGGACGGTCTGGCAACCCTGGTTTTATTGTTACAAAATATATTAGCCACAATAATATTATGGCTATTTTTAAAATTTTGCTAAAACGTTATCAAATAAGTTGATATATTCGTAACATATTACAACAACGTAAATCTGCTAATATGCCTAGGTACCGTAGTAATTTTAATTTAAAAATGAAGCCCAGTAAACAGGGGTCACTTTGTATAAACCGGGGACATATTTTTAGGGGTCCATTTTTCTCCTGTAAGACCATAATTTAGAGAACTCCATCTAATTAAAGCTTTAGTGATTCACTTCCTAGTTGTTTCGTTTGTGCTCAAAAAAAAAATTATGCTAATTTGATTAGTCATTCCTACAAAAAACGAAATAATAATGCAGGATTATTCCAGTACCCTATTCATAGACTCTGTCCCGGTTGCACAACAGCCGGTTAAATTTTAACCGTTATCAATTTCACGAGAACCAATCAGAGAAGGCCTTCTTGATAAGGCGGCTTCTCTGGCCTCGTGCAATTAATCACGATTAAAATTTAACCGATTAAAATTTTTTTCTACATCTTCATATCACTGAAAAAAGTTAAGATTTCTCTGGAGAGTATGCGACTGCGTAGTGACATCCACAACTTTGACACCAGGGCAGGTACCAGGTTGACATTCCATTCACAAGGCTGAGCAGAGTGAGGAATAGCCCTAGCCACCTAAATGCCAGACTTTTCAACAGGCTTCCGGCAGTAGCTAGGTCACTACTAACCAAGGAGTTTCTCCGGGGCACTTATAATTGTCTGATACAAACTTCTATGTATGATATGAATGAGTTTTTCAGTGTTCCCGAAAGGACTATCAGTGTGTTTTACAAAAGTACCTGAATCTTACTGTGATATTTCTGTATTTTGATAGACTGAACTCTATATTTATCAAAAACCAATTTTAGTAACTTGTAAACTTTGACAAACCAATTGCTGTATTTCATGGCTTGAAGGCAATAAAAATCATTTATCATTTGTAGTGCAACCGGCACTAAGTCTTCTCAAAAAGGAACCATATTATTCATGACTCAAGTATTTCAATCTTATTTCAGAGGATATCAGGTTGTGCAGCAGCTATAAATTATTTTTATCAAGGATACTAGGACACTCGTAGAGGCTTGTCCTTATACCATTGAGGAGTATAGTGCATTTATATGACTCCGTCCTTAAACTGACATGTTGCATGCCACTTGAGCACTGCTCATAATTTGTGGCTTCACGTAACAGAAATAGTAATAACACGAAAAATTTAAATTGTCAACCACTTTTAAAAATAACGAGCGAAGCTCGGTGCTCCGATATTAATACTATAATATAAACAAAACCTGGTTTCGTGGCTTGGCCAGCCACATCTTCATCATCTGTTTATATTATAGTATTGTATAATAATAAAAGTGGTTGACAATTTCAATTTGTGTTTTCTTCATTTAAAAGTACCACATCACACACAACTGTAAAGAATAATACGAAGTTTTCCGACAACGATATCACAAGATGATGCAGTTTGGTTTTATTTCGATAGTTCAACTAATATATCGAGAGTCGATAAGATATCGATTGTAGAACCTCGATAATGATTAGAGGCTACGGATTTCGGATAACAAAGACCAGAGATAAAAAGGTATTTGAATATTTTTCCGCCTCGGTTGATGATACTATAAAGATGGAAAATTAAGCCGTTCACCAATAACATTTATGGCTGCTTAACGATCTAATGAGGAATTAGGCTTGATTACGTCTAGATTTTTTCAGTTGAATAAATTTCTCCTTGTTTCGAATTTTTGATTTGCTTCAAGAGTGTGCGTTACCGTCCACCATATTGAATTGAATGTCCCATAAGATCAATGTTATCTTTTGGAACGTAAAGCGCCTTTATGAACGAAAATTCACGTACTATACATCGTTGAAAAGAGAATAAAATTCTTCAAAGCTTGTATTAATTACTTTTTCAATTTTAAAACTACAATCATCAAATCAAGAATAAACTTTCTACAGTTTAAATTTTTAAACTGCCATTTGCATCACGTCGACGGCAAAGATTTCAGTCAATTAACCGCATGTTAAAAATTCTACCGCGCCTGTTGTCTTTAAGCGAATCGCAGTATTGTGCACAAGTCATTAGCTCCATATGTTTTTAGAAGCATCTCTTCATCTAAACCAATTACTTATCCTCCATTAACTTGATTTTCCCAAGAAGTATCGCATTACTAGAAGTTATGTAAACAATACAACCAGTTGCTTTTGTCTAAAAAAATTGAAATTATTCTCTTTTATTTGATACTGCCCTCAAAGTTATCTCTCGAATAGAATATTTTTGAGATATCTAGACGCATACAGACAAGTGACACCTATATTTCCATTATTTATAACTGGTTCTAGTATCATCATTATTTCACCTTATTGTGCCAGGTGTGAATTTAAACTCGAAATAGTGTGTGCTCTTATCACTTATCTGACAAGGTGTTTCAATAGTATGATATGATAATAGAACTCTGTAGAGTATCTCTCTCATGTTTTCTCTTCATCTCTCAATCATCTCTCTTTTTCTATCTAATAATGATGACAACTCTTCGCATCTCTTGGTATTTGCTCTTCAGTTTAAATAGTCTCTCTTCTGTGGCGTCTTACAATTCTTTTCCGTTAGACTATATAGGAGGTACTTGTGTAGGTATTTCTCAATTGGATAATTGTGATAAAAACAATAGTAAGTAAATGAATGAGCAGTGAGTAGTAATTTGTAAAATCTTCAAAATGTGGATTGTGAAGCAGTGTTACCAATTACTTTTTGTGTCACTTTGGACCTTGGAAATCTCTAAATAGGCCTAATTCATTGAATATAGTTGTTACAATTCTTACATTTGAGACTGTGTTATTCATGTCAGAGACCCTGAAATTGATCAGTTGCGACCTGAAAACTCTGACACTAGACCTGAGCAAGCCAGGTCACTCTATGTTATAAAAATCTATCTCTGATTTGATTAAACCAGATACATTTTCAATTTTTGAGGATCCAATTCATTTCATATGACTATTGTATTTACTTCATTATTTAATTTTGTAAATTATTATTATTCTCCTACAGTAATAATTATTAATAAGACTATTATTTGATCGCGCATTTGATTTACCACAATTTCATTCTCTTTTAATTTTATTAATATTTTTATTGAACAGTGCAAACGAATTCACTATTTAAAAAGAATAAGAGTCTTGGATTTTGTCTCTTACGTACTGTAGTTCAAATAGCTTATAATAAGTTTGAACTACTTAGTAACCTACCTCCTACTACGTAGCATCCGAACCTTAGAATGATCTTAGAACAAACCTCCGAATTGACCCTGAGAATGATCTTGTACAGATAAAAAAACTCAACTCATATTATAATATAATATAAAAAATAATATGATAAGTTATAGATAAAATATTATTTTATCTGTTGTAATCAATTACTCTTTATTTTGTAGGATGCATGATTTTCAGTTTGTTCATTCTCCCACATTTTCTTATGAAACTCTTTATCAAGTCTAACAAAATTATGATCTTTGTCCTTTTTTCAAAGAAACATTTTTTAATATAATTGTTTTGTTGCAGGCTGCATCACTTTACAGTCGGTAATTCTCCCCCAACTTGGTGCCTAAAAAACGTCTGTGATAAATAAGTATTATTGCTACTGTGCCCTATGTGCTTTAATAATTGTGAAATAGATATAACATGGAAGCACTGAGGAGAAAAGCTCCCGATAACCCGCGTGAACACGCTTCCTGCTTATCATCTGTATTTTTCTTGTAAGTATTAATCTATTATTATTATATTTATACATCAGTACACGTTTATTTTCCATTCTTAAAAAAATAGGAACCTCATTATGCTTAAAGGTGCATTTTCGTTGGTGCGTAAATTTCCGCAGTCGACGACGGCAAGCATTGTTGACATTCATATTGTCCAAATTTCAAGTGTGCTAAAACAGCTGATCAAATAACTTTTCATTATTTGTCTTTATTATTAAAGAATTAAACATTACTAATAATATCAACATATTGCTATTTAGAAGTATAAAAACGTATAAGCTCAATCTGCCCCATTAAAACATAATTGAACATAATCTTTTAGGTTATGTAGACAAATTGAAATCTACCCTATCTGAGATTCTCTCCCTGTCGTGGTCGACGACGGCATTTACGCACTAACGAAAACCAAGCTTAAGATGTTTGATAACTGCGCTTTCAACTCTCAAAAAATAATCCATACTTTTTTTTCAACAACTTTTCAATTCACAAAAAAATTATTCTAGAAAACCTGTTCATGAAATCTCAAAAACCGCATTTGAATCTACAAAAATTGAAATATAATGTTCCACTTCATAATAGTTTGTAGAATGCTATTTTTTCAACAGGAATCTCTAATCTTTATCATGCTTGGAATTTTTCAAAGATACCGCAGTTACATGGGTACATGCATTCAATTGCGAGTCTATGACCTACTTTCTGTCATAATCCTTTTTATTATGCCCCATAAACTGTAGGCTATCATCATCATTATTAAAAATTCCCTTGATTCGGTTTTATAAGATAAAAGTCCTATACTTGTTAGTGTAAGATGTAATTTAACCCTTTTTTGAAATCTTAAAACATTTTTGGGTAGTAGTTATATTCCATCCTATTGTTTCCTCTGTCAAGCCTTTCATGATTCAAGGTTGTGATATTTCCTAAATTAACTAAAAAATAATATAATTATGATGACACACTTGCAAGATCTCATTATTTCAATCTTCTTCAGTTACATTGTTCACGATAAATAATTTTCCCTCAGTTTCTGTGTTCAACTTTGCATTATATTATGCAAGGTTAATAGAATGGAAGTTGATCTTAAATATATCATACATGATCTCTCATGGGAGATAAATGCCAAATCTTCAGATATTGTTTTTGGTGAGATATAGTGATATATACATAATGAAACTCTAGAATATTGTCTAAAATTATCACGAATTGATTGAAAAGCTATATATGTGTTTCAACACCTATGGTGTAATTTCCAGTGGAACAATGACACCAGTAAAGTATACTTATAGTAATATAGTGTTTCATTATACCAAATCTCTTTGAATCTATTGCCACTGAAATTTGAGTGAAATACTGTTGTCATGAAAGTTTAATATTCTATGAACTGTGAACGTTTTATATTATTTCGTTCTTTGCTTTCCTGTTTGTCTATGAAATTCGTGCTAATTTAAGATATTGACAATTTTAGTTCATCTCAAACAAAAATTAATTGCGAATTTTAAAAATAGCACAGCTTATTCTCTTGACTGTTTATCTTAAATTAAGGACTAGCATTTTTGGGAAATAGCTTGATGAATTTGTGTATTTAATTTTGCTTGTATTTTTGTTTATATTGGCAATAAATAAATTAAAATACGTATAGTTCTCGAGCAAGTCTTATGCTCTCGATATTACATGGAGCTATTGAATGGATTACTTATTTGAGCTTGTGAACTTTTTTTGCAGATGGACCTACAAAGTACTAAGAGATGGCTACAGCAGAATTTTTGAAATCAGTGATATTTCTAAGCCTCTCAAAGAGGATCACTCTGATGTATTAGGAGATAGACTAGAAACGTAATTCAATCTTACCACTTACTAATTTTAGTAGTAGTAACTATGACACTATATATATATATTGTGCAGTAAAATCTCTATTCATTCATTCATATATTGAATTATACAATAATATGAATGATTGTGAAAGGGATGACAAAAAATTTGAAAATTTATTAAATCTTTCATTTGTAAACTGAGACATTTGTAGTAATTAGATATTTCTCTCCCTTGAGTAGCATCAGAGACGAATAATGTAATGCATCTAGTGGTATCTTTCCTCTAGGCATGGTAGCATATTGTCTATAACTGTGTCGTATTGAAAGAATATTGTATATTATGTACAGGTAAAATGAGATGACTCTGATTTTCGAAAAGTTTTCAAATTCATACAAAAAGGCCCAAAAGTCACTACCATCGTAAAACTAATGCTTCATAAATTCATGGAAGTAACATATGTACCACTCTGTATACCAAATCAATGAAACAGCGTCGATACATTAATATAATCATTATAAAAAAAGAGAGTGAAATCTCAGTTTTTGTAAAAATAAATCGTATTTAATGAAGATTTTTTATAATGAATGATAGGCGAAGATTCGTGAGATAGATTCATGGAGATGTATTTTGTTTGTGTAATTTATAAAATTACAGTAACCAAGGAAGAACATTGTAATGAATGTATTCCAACTCTTCAATGCTTTTTTTTCAAATAATATTCATTAATATTCTCTATTTTGCCAGACACTTCACAATGTATAAGCTCGTAAAAACATGAAAATACAGTACACATCATACAGAATTTTAAATGCAGTTAAAATTACTGAGTAGATACAACAGGAACGACAGTATTGAAAAACGATATCTATATTCATCATAGTTACAAAAAGTTTCCAGACTTTCAATGGCTCAGTATAAAGAACTGGTGACTGTAGAGTTGATCTTTCCACACCAATCGACAAACTACTTGAATGGTATCAAGAATGTAGGTTGGTTTTGTAGAATTTAATTTTGTAAAATAATCAAAAACCGTAAAACATACGTTATTAAAATACTTTACTAGTAGTACTGTTTAACCAGCAAAATGTAATATTTTTCCATTAGACAAAGTGCGTAGAAATTATATTATGATGGATAAGTATAAAAATACCTATTAATAATTCAACTCTGTTTCTAATTTTGTAACAGGCAATGGTTGAAAAATTGTGAAAAAGCAAACAAAAAAGGAAAGACTCCATCTTTGATGCTTACAATCGCCCAAGCATTTAAAAAAGAGTTTTTTTACCTTGGAGTTCTCATTGTTATCCAGGACATATTCCTAACGTAAGTACCAACTAATTTCTATATTCCAATTTTAAATTCTCTCCTCATCTTCCTCGATCACTTTTATTTTTAAATCATCAGTGCATTATGGTGAACCAAACCATGATTGACCTAATAGCAGTTATAATTGAAACAATATTATTAAGTACAATCATTCCATGCCAAACATGCGTGATGGGAAGATTTTTTGTTGGTTTAGAATCAACTGTCACTCAAATCAAGTTTTAGTTTTGGTGTGATCGTGCCTAGTCATATTTATTATTAATTCTTAGTGTAGTTATACAAATTTCTGATTAAGTGGACTGTGATTTTAATCGATTTAATATTCAATATATTCTGGCAGAAAAATACTAGTGAATCCATTCATGATGCAATAAAAAACTCCATTATTAAAACTTACCCCGGCTGATGATCTATGCTGTAAGTCAGAGTGATTTTTATCTATAGGTTTGGGTGGTAAAAAGGTAAAGGAAAGAATTAAGGAATAGAGAAATGTAAATAAATCACTTGACCTCTGATGATTTATGATGTAGCCAGGCACTGCAAAGAGTTGTTGGATCATGTATGGAATTCTGCTTCTCAATTTTACTAGGTATTAATTCACTACTACTTTCGATATAAAAAATACTCAAATTCTCACATGTACTTTAAAATCAATTATTACTCCCTACGATCGGAGACACGGAATTACAATTAATAATTTCCGATAGACAAATTAACGAACGAGTCGAACTGTCCTGTCAACGAAGACAGCTATGCAAACCGACTGAACTTGAAAACTACAAAACGAACAATTAAACAATTATGCACTAGAGTGCGCCACTAGACGGGGAAGATTGGAAACTAGCTACTCAGCGCCAAATTTCATTAAATTCAAACGGCGTCAACATACCCTCGACCCTGAAAAATTAATTTTCAGCTAGAGCTGGAAACACAAAAAAATCCGCAAACCCACAAAAAAAAACATGCTAGAAAAAACCAACACCAAATAAAACAAAAGTCAATAAACAAAATGTGTGAGCTACACACACAAAAAAAACAACTCGATGAATACAAGGCTACGGGAGCGTATAATGCTCATTGATTTGGCAATGCATACAGTTTGTTTTATGTAGTGATCAATCAACAATGTGACAAAGTGATCAGTTTTAGCTAACACAATTTGATGACAACTATCAAACTCAATGCTCGCATTCTGCAAGCGACCACCAACTCGAATAAGCTCGCTATCTAAAAAGGGGGATAACCGCTTAAACGAGTAGGACAATCTTTTCCATTTTTCAATAAATTCAGTTCTGATGAAAAATGAATTTTTTTAATCACTCTGCACAAATACAACTCGGCTATCTCCAAGTCCGAAGTTCCTGGTTTCGGTAATATTCGTACAGCCTTCAAAACAATGACAACGACACGCAACAAATAATTATAGTTGGAACAGCGCTCAATCAGACGATAGATTACATTATCAGACAAATTTTCTGACTCGAATACAGTCAATACAGTATTCTTTTTCGCCTCTGGCAGATTTTCCAGCTCAACGAATTCTGTATTAACCGGCCAATGACTCTCATCCATAGACAACCACTCAGGCCCCGCCCACCATAAATTGTGCTCTACAAGGTCGCGCGGAGTCAAGCCTCTCGACAAACAATCCGCTGGATTCTCCACATCTGCTATGTGCATCCAACGATCAATCAGACAATCTTGAATGCGGGAAACTCTATTTGTGACAAAAGTTTGCCACCGAGATGGTGATGCTCTAATCCAATGGAGTGTAACAGTGGAGTCTGAAAACGCTAACACTCGATCCACTTGACAACGTTTGCGAATTAACAACACAGTAGTGTTCAATAGCTCACTCAGAAGGACTGCCGCACATAATTCCAATCGTGGTATAGAGACCGTCTTTGAAGGAGCTACTTTAGACTTAGCACACAATAATGAAATCTGAGTCGAATGATCACTACTTTGAGTCTTCAAATAAATTACAGCACCATAGCCCAATTCTGAAGCATCACAAAAACCAATCAATTGTATGGGTGAATCAGATGATACTCCAACATATCTGGGAATAGACAACTTTGAAAGGCAATTAAACTCTTTTTGACAATTTTCCCACAATGTTCGAATCTCAATAGGTGCAATTTCATCCCAATCTAGACTTAATTTCCACAATTTCCCCATTTCAGAAACAAAGTCAAAGGAGCTAGAAGACCAATATTCTCGCAACAGTGGAGAGTATGTTACGCTTTGTTGTGTCCTTCTGCTCTGAATTCACGAGAAAGTTAAATACGTCAGTACTAGGCTGCCATTCAAGTCCCAAAATAGCCAATGTACTAGCCTCAAATTCTTTTCTGAGAGAGGATTTTTCGCTATCCAACATTTTTGACAACATTTCCGGAGAATTTGATGCCCACTTCGTCAATTCAAAACCTCCCTTTCTAAACAATTCTTTAGACTGATGATAGAGCGCGTCTGCTTCATGTAATGATGGAACTGACGTGACTAAATCATCCATGAACATCGAGCACGGGATTCTTTTCTCTGCGATCGGAAAATTTTCCCCCTCTTTTTGTACCAATTGATGTACCGTTCTGAGCGCTAAATAAGGCGAGGAAGTGATACCAAACACGACACAATTCAACTCGTAAATCTCGACTGGGTCATCAGGAGAAAATCTCCATAAAATTCGCTGAAAACGGCGACAAGACTCGTCAACAACAATCTGACTATACATCTGTTTGATGTCCGCTGTTAAGGCTATCGCAAAAAGACGAAAATACAACAACAAAGAGGAAATATCCCTCTGCAATTATGGTCTCACATGCAAGACATCATTCAGAGATAGGCCGGTTACCGTTCTAGCACTCGCATCGAAGACAATATGCAACGGTGTACTTGTACTGCGAGCTTTAATAATACAGTGATGAGGAATGTAATATCCCTGTTTATCTGACTGACCATTCACTAAAGACATATGACCCTGCCTCAAATAGTCAACCATAATTTCATGATACGCAATTTTTACACTTTCAGAACGAGCAAGACGTTTTTCTAAGTTTAACAGTCTTCGTTTCGCCATTGAGAACGAATCTCCTAGATTATCAGACGATTTCAAAAACGGTAATGATACCACAAACCGACCAGAGTCCAGGCGACGAACCGACGATTTAAATTGATTTTCACAATCAATTCCGTTCACGGTGAGAGAACTCTTAGCCTTAGGACATTCTTCAATTTCCCAGAATTTTTGTACAAGATTATCCAATGATGGATTACAAACAAACAAACAACTATCATCTCCATCATTGTCTAATGCGTTCACAACTGGTGCGCGGCCCATCACAATATATTCAAACACACTGTAGACAGTTTTAACTGGGCCTAAACGTTCAGTAGACTGCTTATCTTTCAACAATTCTGGGATCAACTCGGCGCCAATAATGTCATCAATATAACTAGGTAAATAATATTTTGTATCAGCAAGATCAAGACCCTTCAAATACGACAATTTAGATCTGTCTACTCTTCGAGAAGGCAATTTATTGACAATATGATTTACGACCAAAGCTTGTACAGAAAAAGAAACAGCTGGCTCCATGAGAGAGGAAAGCATAAAGGCCGTTTCACCCCGCACAGCTCTCGACCCTCTGCCGAAACAATTAACTGTTGTCGCCAGATGTGTTATCGCAAATTAAGTCGTTTACAAGCCTTTGTAGTAAGAAAGTTACACTGACTCCCAGAATCTAGCAGCAATCTAACCCTACCACGATTTCCCTGTCTACTCAAAACAGTAGCCACTACAGTAGACAACAACATAGTTGATTAAGCATTCTTACTGTCATTGACCTTGGTCGAACAGTTGACCACTTCCTTGTTTACATTATTCACATCGCCCTGAGACGATTTTTATTAAAATCGAAGTGCAATATTTCATCTAAATAAGAATCTATTCAAGATCTAGGTTCATTATAACGGCTAACCAATGCATCCTAAATAATTTTGTGATTAGTGGCTATAGGTGGAAGATGTTTACAAATATTTGCGGCCTCATGAGTAAGCTTTGAAACTAAATACTGGACCTTATGTTGATCTGATAAAGTGGTATTGTCATGGACTGATGATTTGAATAATTCAAAAAACGTAGACCATTCAGCCTAATGTCCACTAAAATTTGGCAATTGAATTTTCGGTAATAATTGTTGTTCATTAGCTACACTACTTGCTGAAACTGTCAGTGAAGCTGCTTGCTTAGTTTCTGATTGTTTTTTTTTTATTTTTTGACTGTTTTATTGATAAATGCAATCATATCTAAATGCGAGTCATTGAATTTAGGGACATATTCTGGGTCTACACTCATTTCTAACTCATTAATCTTAAATTCAATACAATCATAATCCGTGACTGTTGCTGAAATTATTAATCCAGCCGAAGTTAAAACATATTGAGCTGTTTTCTGATCAGATACATTTTTACATAAATCAAATGTATGCTGTATTCTCTGATATAATTGTTCTAACTTCACCCTATAAATTTTCAACATTGCAGGAAGAGTTTTAGGATCTAATTCTCCTTGTGTATTCATTTTGAATAACTTTGCTATCACCATTGATAAGATAGTGATGAACAAACAACTTATCTGTAGACACGATCCTACTGATAAGCACAACAAAGTTTAGTGTGTCTGCTCTATGCTCTTGAACTTGTCGACTACAATACAAACAAACTACAAATGCACATATGAGAATTTGAGTACAATTTAGGCCAATACACATCCGGCCCGGAGGACCAGCAATAGTTATACAAATTTCTGATTAAGTGGACTGTAATTTTAATCGATTTAATATTCAATATATTCTGGCAGAAAAATACTAATGAATCCATTCATGATGCAATGAAAAACTCTATTATTAAAACTTACCCCGGCTGATGATCTATGCTGTAAGTCAGAGTGATTTTTACCTATAGGTTTGGGTGGTAAAAGGGTAAAGGAAAGAATTAAGGAAAAGAGAAATGTAAATAAGATCACTTGACTCTGATGATTTATGATGTAGCCAGGCACTGCAGAGAGTTGTTGAATCATGTATGGAATTCTGCTTCTCGATTTTACTAGGTATCAATTCACTACTACTTTCAATATAAAAAATACTCAAAATTCTCACATGTACTTTAAAATCAATTATTACTCCCCTACGATTGGAGACACTGAATTACAATTAATAATTTCCGATAGACAAATTAATGAACGAGTCGAACTGTCCTGTCAACGAAGACAGCTATGCAAACCGACTGAACTCTAAAACTACAAAACGAACAATTAAACAATTATGCACTAGAGTGCGCCACTAGATGGGGAAGATTGGAAACTAGCTACTCAGTGCCAAACTCCATTAAATTCAAATGGCGTCAACATAGTGAGTTTTATTACAATGTTTATATGACAAGTTGTAAACTTTTTCACTGGAAAAAATAGCTTGTTTCAAAAGTCACCGACCTGTGACAAGTAATAGAGGGGAAATCACTCAGATCAATTTTCAACTGTTGGCAAGAGTGGACGCTAACTGCCTTCACATTTTTTCAGCATGAAAAAGGACACCTTCTTGAAGACATCTTGAAATGATTTCTTAATGATTTAGTTGCATTAATTTTCATTGTCAGAATCGAGCTTCTTTCTTTTCTTCTCTTTTTTGCCATGCAAAAATGCAAAACGTGAGCAGCACTCCTGCAGCATATGACATGTCAAAGTTACGGATACACATCTACGAGATAACTTTTCAAATAATCTTGCCTACATTAATGAGAAATTTCATTTATTCCAATGCCAATCAATTAACAGTCATTTTAAAGCTGCGTACACATATACGCGCTTCCAACCCGCACCGAGCACGCTCCGCCCTCGTACCGCCCTCGTTCCTCCATCGTACCGCAGTCGCTCCGCCCCCGCTCTGCAGTCGCACCCATCATGAACGTTACGGAAGATGTTAGATCTTCTCGCGTTCCCCGGTCGAACCACTCTTGCTCCCCGGTCGATCATCAATCGCTCTGCTGGAGTGACGTTCGGTTGCAGAGCAGAGCGAAAGTCTGTACGCAC
Source organism: Nilaparvata lugens (assembly GCF_014356525.2). Taxonomy (NCBI): domain Eukaryota; kingdom Metazoa; phylum Arthropoda; class Insecta; order Hemiptera; family Delphacidae; genus Nilaparvata; species Nilaparvata lugens. The sequence goes on from NC_052516.1 coordinate 27,377,204, forward strand.
CTTAACATTCAATTTGGATTTTCGTTTAATAATAATTAATCTTGTATTTATTGTGTGTTCTACAGACTATTGCGTCCGTATTTCCTTGGACGTTTGCTCGCCTACTTTCGCCTCGGGTCGACAGTTGCTCGCGAGGAAGCCATTTTGTCGGCCATTGGCATCTCAATGACGTCACTCGTCTACTCTGTCTTCATCCAGCACTACATGGCTCTGTCGTTCCGTATCGGCCTCAAGATACGCGCGTCTTGTGTCTCCCTCGTCTACAGAAAGGTGGGTTGCCACATTATAGATTATCTATACTATCCGATACTAATATTATATTAACATTATATTTAATTTTCTTTATTCAATTAGTTGAAAACACTTGACTTGAATTAAAGTGATGTGGGCAGAATTGAGGCAATAAGAGCCCCCCCCTCTTCCACTTAAACCACGATTATTAGTTACATATAAAATAATAATCCTATACTATGAAACGAGCAATTTCTGTTTGTATGCCACTGGATCTCGAAAACGGCTCTAATGATTCTCGCAAAATTTGGAGAAAAGAAGGATTATGTTATAAAAATTCGATTGCACTAGGTCTCATCCCTGGGAAAACTCGCTGAAGGACATTAAAAGGATAATTCATCCTTGGAAAAACAGATGCTTTTACGTCGTCTGTCGATAAATGAAAGTGAGTGAGCGAGTGCGTGTGTGGGAGGGAGACAGAATTATGTTCAGCTGTTGAACAATTGCATTCAACCCGCTGATCTCACGAGAAATATTAGGTATCAGGCAATAAATTAATCGACATTATCAACTTATAAACTATAAGTGTATTATAATTTTCTCTTTCATAATAAATTTTCTGCTTTTGCCCCCCCGATATTATACTTGAATCATAAAACATTTTACAATGCAAAACTAAATGATAATTTACAATTCCAAAGAAGCAACTAATTTAATACATTACAAATTGAATGAATGAAAAAGAAACAGAGAAAACTAAAAGCAAGAAAACTTCATAGTGAATGAATCTCAATCACTCACACAAACATGCACACACACAATGTGTGTAGATATGTAGGGATACAATGAACTTCTAGAATATTGAGATTGAATTTTAATGTCAATTATGCAAAACTCTAGTTGTATTATTACCATTGATAAAATGTATGAATTCAGGGCTACTTTCTTGTATTTATAAAATAGAATTATAGTACCCTTTAAAATTAATAAAACAATTTGTATTCTTTTTATATTATTTTATTAATTTTAAAGGGTACTATAATTTTATTTTATTATTACTATTGACATTATAACTTGAATCCCTCTATATTCCTAAAACCAAATTCCCAAAAAAGCTTGCTTCAATTTAAATAATAATAGTACTGTCCACCGCTCGTAACTTGGCTTCTGAAGTCTGAGGCGTAGGGGGGAAATGAACGAGAGGCGCCATGTTGTTGACGACTCGGTAGTGTGACTACAAACCTTACTCACTAATAAAGCTATCCACCATTCAGCTTCTAATTTTGTTTTCGCAGCTGACCGGAGTAAACGTCGAAATGTTGTGCTATTTTTCATTAAGTTAGTAGCCGTTTTAAAATAGTTATAGCGATTTTTTTTAGTTTCATCGAAAAAGTTGAATTCTGAGTTGAAAGTTGAACTTGAAACTCTATTATTTTATGTAACGACTAAAAACGTTAGGATGTAATTTTACTTATAGATCGCTGCTTAAATTACAAATTTGGTGGGATGGAAATTGCTCAATTACATTTGGCGAAGGCCAAACGCAGACCACAGCGTTTGTGTACTCGCTACCTGGCTCTCCAGTGCCATATGTCATGCCTAAAACTAGATCGACTGCATTCCTTCCAGAAGCCAAGTTACGAGCGGTGAACATTGGCTAAACAGGGTATATTAATTTCTAATATGTGTAATATAAATAGCATATTTTGTGTGCAGTGTTTGCGACTGAACCGCACCGCTCTGGGAGACACATCACCTGGCAAGATAGTGAACCTGATCTCGAACGATGTATCGCGGTTCGACCTGGTGGTGGTGACGTGTCACTACATGTGGATCGCACCGCTCCTGGCGGTCATCATCGGAACTATTCTCTACATGGAACTCGGCGTGTCCGGCCTCTACGGCATTGCCGCCATCTTCATCATAGTGCCGCTCTTGTGTGAGTATTCCGCGCCACTCTCAGACTACGACAAACTTGGACACCGTCAAGGTGTGACTAAGCCAAAGTGAGACTATGACAAACTTGGACACCGTCAAGGTGTGACTAAGCCCTGGAGCACACAAGCGATTTTTAGTTGTTGAACAGACAGAACCAGATAAAAGATAGAGAAGGTAACAGATAGGTATAGATAGATAGTTAGAATTAGAGCAGATAGAAATTTATACTGTAAAAACAACTTGTTTCATTTTAGAAGCAATTTTAAGACATCCAATCTTTGTCCATTGTATCGGTCCATTTTTTTTCAACAAAGAAATAAAAATCTATAATAAAATTATGATAGAACGTTCCAGTTCTATAGCACTAAAAACATCAAAATTCAATGAGGCACGTAGAATATCATAGTTCAGCTGCAGGTGTAAATTTTGTTCACCAAATAAAATTGTGGTGTATTAATTTACTAGTAGTTCTGTGAACAGTAGACCTCGCGCAGTTATAACGACGTCCCAAACCATAAGCACATCTACACTGATACACTAACTATTTATTTGATCATATCATGCTTACATAAGATTTAATTATCACATAACGCTTTCCGGAATTTAGCGCGAGAAAACCAGAAGACATCTAGGCGCCCAGACGAGCTGTTGTAAGTTCTTTGCATCCTATTATTTTAATAGTGCATAAAAATTGCATTCAATGAGGCATGCAATTTATAGTCTACTCAGCTGCTAATTTTTTACCAAGTTACATTGAGATATTAAATTGCATGCGTCATGACATGCAATTTATAGTCAACTCGACAGCTGATTTATGATGGATAATTCTAGTCTGATTTTCACTCTAATATTGACGTATGAAGGAGGCTCCTTTTTCCTTTCATATTATCCTTGAAATGCAAAATTTCCAAAAACCTTGTTGACAGAATCCAAGGGCAGGGCAGTGGACTGTGGATGATAGTTGGTATAAATACCTACAAATAAATCTTTGAATTCTGTGCATAAAAATACTGATAGCTTGAAGTGTGGTAAGTACGCCAATAAAAGACTAAATGAATCAACAAGATAAGATTTAATAACAATAAGATAATAATAGGCAGATGGCCACATACAAAAACAATTGTGTCAAATATTTTGGGATCAATAAAATAATAATAGGCAGGTGGCCACATACAAACATTGAATCAAATATTTTGAGATCAATAAAATAATAATAGGCAGATGGCCACATACAAAGATTGAATCAAATATTTTGAGATCAATAAAATAATAATAGGCAGATGGCCACATACAAAAACAATTGTAAGTAGGTTAAGTCTTTGAATCTTTAAATAATAATAGGCCGATGGCCGCATACAAAAAAAAAAACAATTAGTCAAATCTTGGGAAAATTACAACATGTGAAATAATGTAGAGAACTACAAAATTTAAATGAAATTAGGTCAATGACATTAATGACCATTGAGGTCTGACAATAACTGCAAAGGTATTAATGATATTAAATTATTAATGATATTGGTATTAATGATATTGCAATAAATGCAAAGGTATTAATAATGATACCTGAAATGAATATAAATTGAGTGCAATAATGAAAGTTATTACTAAGGTATAATAATAATGATTAAAAAATGACAATAAGCTGTAAAAAATGCTCAGCAAATAACATACATAAAAAATATATGTGGCATAGCCCTTCAGTGATTTGAATGTCAAAATAGACTTCGACCTAACAATTAATAGGCGTTACTGGCCTTAAAATATCACTTAAGAGCTAAGGGTAGCTAATAAATACAATGAAGATTATCCAGGTAAATATAGGCGACATGGGCCTTCAATGAATTGAATGTCAAGACAGACATCAATTAGAACGAGTAATAGGCGACAGTGGCCTTCAATGAATCACTTGTAAAGCCAAGGGTAGCTGTCAAATCCAATAAATAAATAGGCGTCGATGGCCTCAGTGAAATGAATGTCAAGCTAGACATTAACTAAACAATAGGTAGGCGTCGGTAGCCTCAGTGAATCACTTGTAAAGCCAAGGGTAGCTGTCAAATCCAATGAATTAATAGTTGCTACTATTGAATACAATTATATAGGCGTCAGTGGCCTCAGAAAATCACTTGTGAAGCCAAGGGTAGCTGTTAAATACAAAGAATAATTGCTACAATTGAATACAATTATATAGGCGTCAGTGGCCTCAATGAGTTGAATGTCAAGATAGACATCAATAAAATAATAAGTAGGCGTCGGTGGCCTCAATGAGTTGAATGTCAAGATAGACATTAATAAAATAATAAGTAGGCGTCAGTGGCCTCAATGAGTTGAATGTCAAGATAGACATTAATAAAATAATAAGTAGGCGTCAGTGGCCTCAGGAAATCACTTGTGAAGTCAAGGGTAACTGTCAAATCCAATGAATTAATAGGCGTCGGTAGCCTTAGTGAATTGAATGTCAAGATAGACATTAATAAAACAATAATGATGCATACGTAAATGAAAATTGAAAAGAACGATTTACATAACCTGAATAAAATTTTGAAGAGGAGATGCGGCCAGGCAGACAGGCAACGACTCCGCAATACCAACAGGAACAGGACATCAGCAAGCGATGAAGTGATTAGGCCATGCGATGACAAGCATGGAAACGTCCATTACAGCAGGCGAATCCCCCAATGGAAAAGTAGGCTGGAGCGAGTAGAATTCCAAACGAATAATCCGATCTTCAAATTGTGGAATTTTTGGATTGATTTCCAAACAGTAGAGATGATGCACTTGAAAGTTTGAGGTTCACGAGGTGAAGCCAATTGTAGAAAAATGGCTACTGAAGCTTACATGAGGTTGCAATTTTTAGACAAAGTTTATCCAATTTTAACAGAGTAACTGAGTGAAGAACTCGATGAATAATTTGAATAATTGAATCACACTGAAGAATAGAACAAACGAATTAATTTGAAGAATAATTCACACTTTAAAAAGGTTCTGTAGATCAAATGAATAGCGATGAAACGCTCACACGAGGTTGCAATTTTAGACAAAGTTTATCCAATTTTAACAGAGTAATTGAGTGAAGAACTCGATGAATAATTGAATCACACTGAAGAATGGAACAAACGAATTAATTTGAAGAATAATTCACACTTTAAAAAGGTTTTGTAAGTCCGATGAATTCAGATGAAAGGTTTAGACCGGGCGTGAGATGCATACCCGACGACCTCCATGAATAGATAGACAGGAAAAGCTAAAAACGCTAGCAACAAAAACGAGAAGGCGGAAATGTAGCCACGTACGTGAAACGTCCACAAACGTTTGGTGAAAAAGTGGCAAATAACTAAAAGGTAAGATGCCAAAAGACAAGATTAAATTCTAAAAAATCGAATAGCACAAATATTAAAATTGCAACGGCAAACAATCCGACGAAAAAATACGAATAAAATTATAGAAAACCAGCTGATAGAGCAGTGGCAAAAAACCGCGATTGAGACGTCACTGATCAGCGCAGACGCACAAAAGACACAGCGCGCAGACAGACAGACATGATGACGACATGAAGTCTACGTAGTAGCGGAACGAATAACAAGTGAAACCGTTCCAATAGATGCTTTGTCAGATTTTACACTCGTATATACGTCGACGCGTAATTTAAAAAGGAACATACCTGTCAAATTTCATGAAAATCTATTAACGCGTTTCGCCGTAAATGCGTAACATATAAACATTCAAACATTTAAACATTAAGAGAAATGCCAAACCGTCGACTAGAATCTTAGACCTCACTTCGCTCGGTCAATTAACTGAATATTAATAATCTAAAATCAATCAGCTGCAGGTGAAATTTTTGTCAACTGAATCAAATTAAGGTTTATAATATATTTATTAACTAGATACCATTAATAATTTTAAATCAATTCTGAGGACAATATGAGAAGCTTAGGTTTGAAAAGGTTCTGCTACAGAATAGATTCGTAGACTATCGCCTATGAAAATAGGACATCACAATGACCATGTAAAAATTCACTAAAGATAGGACACTGAGCTACATCCCTCACTATTCGAGTTGGTTGCTGGCAAAATGCTCATGGGCTGAGAACTCCTTCAGGAAGTCTCTATTGGACGGAAAAATTGTATTGAGCCAAATGCACATAGCAACAGACAAACGTATGCAGACGGACGGAGGAAAAATCCATCCCAAGGTGTTTGAATGTTGCAAGCTGAAGTAAACAGAGACGTGCGTCTGTCTACATATATCTGCTCAAGTCTTAATGCAGACGTTTGATCTGTTTTAAGATCTTTATATTGCTTGATAGCTTTAAACATTTGAATTCAACACTCATTATCTATCAAGTTTCATGATAAAATTTGAGTTTTATCCTCTCTATAATCCTCTCTATAATATTCTCTATTCTGTTTTCGTTTTGCAGCATTTGTCGGTACCTTGTCGTCCCGCTACCGTCTGCGAATCGCGTTGAAAACGGACGAACGAGTGCGTTTGACAGACGAAGTGATCAGCGGCATTCAGGTACATAAGCTTATAGTTCTATTCTATACAGAATTAAATTCGATACTCATTTCATCTTATTAATAAAGAAAGAAATTGTCTTATACATGTTCGGGATAGGAAATACACGTTTGACGCTTCATCACTTATGAACTGATTAACTTGCAATTTTACATCATGATTCCGAATTTACCGAAGATGGTTATAGGCATATTTCCATTCTTATCAATCAATTTTAATTTAATAATTACAAAATGTATCCAATATGTGATTCAAAGTTTACGCAACGATAAAAGCTCAAACAAACAGAGCTTTATCCAATTATTCCGTAGCATAATTGGTAACACGCGGGGTTCATGAACAAAAGGTTGCGGGTTCAAGATCGTTAAAACTCAGCTTTTTTAGACTTTTCAACTCAGATTAAGATCCACGTAGTTTTGACAAAGTAATAATTAATAATGTTATTTTTTCATGTTTCCTGGATATAAGGAGATTGCATTTTAGAATACAACATTTTTCCCAGTGCTAAGCAAATTTTACCTGCTAGTTTATGTATAATTCAAATTTAATCAATTGCCATTTAAACAAAAACAATATAGAAAGTTTAATAAGAGAAGCATATAACCTAGATTCAAAATTAATCACAAGTAAGAGCAGAAATAAAACATACATAATAATACAAAAACTCTAAACTTACATATAGGCCTACTCTCATTAAGTTTATTCAAATATTTTTCCTTTTAATTATTTTCCTATGTGGGCTACCTAGCAAGGAAAACCTGTCCGCTGGGAGCGAGTTAATTCTTGAATTATTCAATTCTTTAAATCTATGGACAAACGGTTAAAACGAAATAAACATTGAGAAGGAAAATAAAATCTATAGAATACTGTTTATATCAAAGAAAAATATCTCAACTATCTAATCCTCCATAAAAGCTCATTAGTATTTCATTTAGTATCAATTAGTATTATTATCATTATCAACATTATTATAATAGAAAGTACATCATATCTGTAATAATCATTTACTTTTATTTTTTAGGGCTAATGAAAAAGTATTGAAAAACTATAGATGATTTCAAGTCCCCTTCTTTCCGATCTACCCTGATGATAATAATATAATGTGATCTATAGTGAGGTACACGTTATTTATTTATTTATTCGTGGACAGAATCACAAATCATATAAATATGATTAGGAAGGAACAACAGGCTTGGCCCAAATCTATTCCATTCCCAAATTTTGATAAATTAATCAAATGTCCAAAAAATAGGTTATGTTTCTACTATAATTATAACTATAATTGTTTAGGTTATGTTTATAATTCAGTTATAATATTAATATCGTAGAGTCTCTAAGCAATAAATATGATGACTTGGGGTTAAATCTACTATACTGACGAAAACGTTTTTCAATGCAGGTGATCAAGATGTACGCCTGGGAGAAACCTTTTTCGAGGCTGGTGATGGCGGCGAGAAAAGCTGAGCTCAGCATAATCAAGCGCACAACGTTTCTGCGCGGAGTGTACATGACGTTCAACATGACAACGACTCGATTCGCACTCTTCATCACTCTGCTTGCCTGGACTTTGTCCGGCGGTGAACTGTCTTCCGATAGGGTTCGTAGTTCACTTATTAGTTCATTGTTCAATTAGTTGTTCGTAGTTCACTTATTAGTTCATAGTTCAATTTTATTTCAATTTTTTCAATTTATTAAAAACACAAAACAAGACAAAACAAAATTACAAAGAATTACGAAACAAATAAAACACAATAAAATGTTACAAATAATATAAAAAACCATGGGCTTTGTGTTTGGGTGTGTTGGAGAAGAGAAAAAAAGAGAGGAAGATACCTAGCCAACTATGGTTTCCCATGTAATAGGCAGGCAAAGAAGAGAAGAGAAGTAATGAGGAAAAAAGGGAAGGGAGAAATGGGGGGAAGGAAGAAAACTGAGGAATAGGTACTCAAAATGAAGGTAAACGAGTCCACTGAAAAATGAAAAAACAATGCTGGAGCAGAAATTTCGAGTCATATATCTAAATGAAGAAGAAATTACTGTATGTCCAGTTTTTTATATCCAGTTTAATTTTTCCGCTGATCTTATTGTCCATGAGAAAGTGATTTGGAATGAGGTTTATTATTTTAGTACCTATGTAAATTAATTGCCTCCTTATACATTCAATATTAGTGTTATAGGTTACATATTTGTTAGCAGTGGCCCTTAGATTATAATAATTAAGAGTAGATTTTATTGTGAGAGGAAAATCGGATCTATATTTTATTAAGTACTCAATTACGGTTTTTATGTATAATTGACGTATAGTCATGACCTCAAAATCACTAAAAACCATATCCGTTGGATAGAGCCTGAGTTTGCTTAATATAGTTTTAATTATCAGTTTTTGTGCTACAAATAATTCAGCAATATGACAGTTGAAACAGCCTCCCCAAACAACTATGCCATACTGCAGAATTGACTTGACTAGAGCATGATACATCATTTTCAGGTGGTTCTTATTAAGAATTCTGTTAACTTGGTAAAATTTAAAAGATGAATATCTAATTTTTCTACATATGTATTTAATATGAACATCCCATTTAAGGTTTCCATCAATTATGATTCCCAAATACTTAGTATTATTGACTTTTTTGATGGTGGGACAATCACAATTACCCAAGTTTAAATTGCACTGAGAATGGAGTCTCAAATCTTGATTCTCGTTAGGCTGCCCTACTCTATTTGCAGAGAAAGTTATGTAATTAGTTTTCTCAATATTTAAACTTAAGGTATTCTTATCTAACCACTTCTTAATTAAAAGCATATTATTATTTCAGCTATGGTATGAACTTCATTCCTTGAATTACCGTGAAAAATAGCTGCAGTATCATCTGCAAAGGATATCACAGTTGAGTTTAGAAGTCTTAAATTTAAAAAGTCATTTACATAGAGTATGAAAAGGATGGGAGAAAGTACAGTACCTTGAGGAAGACCATAAGAAGTTAAGTTAGTTACACTAGATTGATAATTTATGGTTAGGGACTGGATTCTATTACTCAGATAGCTTTTGAACAATTTAAGCGAGACTCCTCTGAAACCATAGGACTCCAGTTTATTGAACAAAGTATTATGAGTTATTGTATCAAAAGCTTTGCGTATATCCAGGAAGACCGCAATAGTTTTCTTATTGGAGTTTATTTTATCAGATAAAGTATTGATGAATTTTATTAGAGCGTCAGATGTACTTTTACCATTTTGGAAACCGAATTGGTTCTTGTTGATTACTTTGTTAAGATTCAAGAAAGAAACAACTTTTGACTTTATTAGTTTCTCCATTATTTTAACAAGGTTGCTGATAAGACTAATCGGTCTATAATTACAGGGATTAGTCGGGTCACCTTGTTTGAATAGAGGTTTTATTTTGGCTGATTTGAGGTGCTTGGGAAAATATCCCTCCTCAAAGCATCTATTAAAAATGAAAGCGAGAAGTTGAGATATAAAATTGGCTATTTTCTTCAGCGTAATATTAACTAGACTATCAATACCAGGACTGCAGTTGTTCTTTAGATTTTTAATAGTTGCCTCAACTTCATCTGGGCACGTTGGTCTCATAAAAAACATGTTATCGATCTGTATTGCAGGAAATCGATCACCAGAATTATCAGGGATATTGATAGTTTGAGCTTGTAATTTACCCACATTTGTGAAATAATTGTTGAGGGAGTGAGCATCAAGTTCAGTACTCTTGTCCTTGATACTGTCATCACCTATAACTTCGTTTATGCACTTCCACAACTTCATGCTGTTGTTATTACAATTTTCAATTTTCCCTTTAAAGTAGACTTCCTTTGCATGATTTATGATCTTATTCAAACCATTAAGATAAGCCTTATATTCATTCTTTAAGATATTGTTATTAGGATCTCTTCTGAGTCTAGAATGCATTTTGTCCCGCGTGATTATTGATCTTATGATGCCTTCAGATATCCAGGGCTTCAGGGGACGAAGTCTGTTAGGTATCACTTTTACCTTCTTGCATTGATTGATGAGACTGGTCAAACGATCGACAAATTTATCCATAATAGTGGCAATGCTTCCATTCACGGTATAGATTTCTTCCCAATCTTCATTCCTTATGCGTTCCAATAGTGCATGATAGTTGGTTCTAGTTAATGTGTTTATCAATACGTTTCTATTATCCTTATTGATAGGAACCTTCACCAAGTTCAGTACAACCGCGTAGTGGTCAGTTATGGTTGTCCTAAATATAGCTCCTTTAATGGACATAGAATGGTTGCCTGATTTTTTATAAAAAATGTGGTCAATGCAAGAATTTGTTGTGGTTGTTACTCTGGTATCACCAGTTATGTAAGACTTATAGACATTACTATTGAAAATATGCAGATAATCTTGAACAGGAACACTAGTTGAATGTGTATTTATATTCATGTCTCCCGCCACACAAACATTTATTCCATTAGGAATTTTACTGATGTCATTACTCATACTATTTAGAAAATTATCAATATTTTGATTACTTGGTGATCTATAAACCCCAATCACCTTCACAATAAAGTCATCACTAACTACATTGGCATCAGTAATATCGAGTGAAACTTCATTGAATCTTATGCAATCTTTTATGTACATGCATAATCCATCACATTTATTCAGTTTAGTGTACTTATTTATTGCCGTATATCCAGGAATGTTGAAAATGAACGGCATATCTGCTGTCAACCAGGTCTCAGTTAATATTATAATGTGAATATAAGTTTTCAATTCATTGAGGCAGCAAATAAACTGATCGAAATTAGCATTCAAACTACGTATATTCATAGACATAATATTGAAACACTCAGCATCTTTATTTCTGTCCTCGTGAAAGTGATAGTTCAAATAATCGTTGATTACATCTGTTTCATTTTCTGTTTCTAAAATATTCAGAACTTCTTCAGTGTCACTCATAACTTATATCAGGTCCACTTCTCTTTTCCCTGTTCCATTTAACAAGCCCCTCACAATCTATGAATTTAAGTTTCTTAATTAGTTTGTCCACAGCATCATCTACTAGACTGCTTGTTAAATACCTGAAAGTTTCAGTTTGTCTAGACAAAGCAACAATCGCATGGGGCATGCTGTTATAGATTTCATTCTCCTTGTACTTAATTCTGATTAGAATAACATTCTTATGAGTTAGCCCTTGTGCTTCGTGGATTGTGTGAAGTACAACATCCTCTCTCCACTTTATATTATCACCCACCATAAGTTTTTCCTCTTGGGTGAATGTTAATATCAAAGTGTCGGGTTGTATCAGATGGTATTCCCCATTTCTGTTAGTAGGCAGAATTGAGATAGCTCTTTCATTAAGCGTCGTAATATTTTCATAGACAGTGGAAAGGACAAAACAAACATCGATAGGACATCTACGAGTTACCGTTTGTTTTGTAAAAGGTTCGCAGAATTCTGAAATTTTATGCCATCTTGTGGCATAATTACTTCTCTCAATATAGGGTATTTGGTTTCCGTCACCAACTACAATTATTTCTGAGGCCTTTCTCAAGTTAGCAATAAAACCGATGTAACCCGCTATTAGTTCAATTAGTAGTTCATAGTTCACAGTTCAATTAGTAGTTCGTAGTTTACTTACTAGTAGTTCTGTGAACAGTAGACCTCACGCAGTATTCTCATCCACAAGTTCCTGATTGAAACTATAGACCTTATGGAAGCTCGGTCAATTAGTTTATAGTTCAATTAGTAGTTTGTAGTTCACTTATTAGATCGTAGTTCACTTATTAGTACTTACTTTACTTCATTTGGCTCTACAGTCCTGGGTGGACTTTGGCCTCCTCAACATGGCGCCTCCATACATCACGCTCCTGTGCTCTCCTCCCCCAGTTCGCCACTCTCAGCACACGGAGATCATCTAACACGTCATTCAGCCATCTTCTTCTTGGTCTTCCTCTTCTCCTAGTTCCGATTATCATTTCATCCATCATTCTTAAGGGACCCCTCCCCTCCCCCATTCTCACCACATGTCCCAACCATTCAATTCGTCTTGTCTTTATGGAACGAACAATATTTTCTCTTCCAATTGCTTCGTCAATCTCATTATTATACCTAGCTCTCCAGGTTCCTTCATCGCATATTGGTCCCCATATCCTTCTGAACATCTTTCTTTCAAATGACCTCAACGCTCTCTCATCCTTGTTCAAAATTGTCCATGGTTCAGCTCCATACGTCACTACCGGTTTTACTAATGTCCTGTACATCTTCTCCTTTGTTCTTCGATCTTAATCTGCTTTTGAAAATTTTTTGGTTGGCGTAATATGCACGATTTCCCAACATAACTCTGTTGCATATTCCACAATTCGTTTTGTTATAGGCTGTCAATATCACACCAAGGTATTTGAAATTACTGATGCCTTCCACTTCGCAATCTGTAATTTTCAAGCAGTTCACCTGTCTTCTTCGTTCATTTGCAGACATTTTCATGTATTTGGTTTTCTCTTTATTTATCTCGCCAGTTTTGTCGTGAAGTTGACCTGGGAACTCTGGAATGGCGAAGAGAGAAGCTTGATGCTATATTTCTGCACAAATGCCTTCATGGACACCTGAAAGTTGGCAATCATAGAGTAGGAATTGTAGAACCCACACGCAACTTGAGGAATTTCCATCAGTTTCATGCCTATGTGAGAAGTTATATATACATCGCCTCTTGAAAGATGTATCACAATAGGCAACCGTTAAGCCAATAGAATCGACTTCTTTGAACATTCAGATTTATTCAAAAATAAAATAAAATCTTTGCAAGAAGCCAGATAAGAGATTCTTGATATTTTTAATATGATTGATACATTAATTGATCTTCATTGACAGCTTCAATATACAAATGCTTAAGCCGTTCTTTTGCACATAAAATTGCCTATTATTATTATTATTATCTCTAGGCCAAGATTCCTAGCTTCATCCTTCAATGTGCAAAAAAGTTCTTTCAGGCTCTCATTATTCCTCGATAACAAAGCCACATCGTCTGCATAGGCCACGACTTGACACGTTCTATTAACTATTGTCCCTCTCAGACCTAGATTTGAATTACGATCTCGAGTACCAAATTAAAGAGTGTGGCTGATAGTGCATCTCCTTGCCTAACACCGGTTGTCACGTTGAAACTTGGACTTATTAGTTCATATAGTTCAATTAGAAGTTCGTAGCTCACTTCAATTAGTATTATTGTTATCATTATCAACATTATTATAGAGAAACTACAGCAAGCATATGATAATCATTCACTTTTATTACTTTACTTGCCCTATTACCAGGTAAGGAAAGTATTGCTTTCCGAAAAAAATTAAGGTACCCCAATTTCTAAATTTCTATACGTTTCAAGGTCGCCTGAGTCCAAAAAAGTGGTTTTTGGGTATTGGTCTCTGTGTGTGTGTGTGTGTGTGTGTGTGTGTGTGTGTGTGTGTGTGTGTGTGTGTGTGTGTGTGTGTGTGTGTGTTGTGTGTGTGTGTGTGTGTGTGTGTGTATGTGTGTGTGTGTGTGTGTATATATGCGTCTGTGTACACGATATCTCATCTCTCAATTAACGGAATGACTTGAAAATTGGAACTTAAGGTCCTTACACTATAAGGATCCGACACGAACATTTTCGGTCAAATGCAATTCAAGATGGCGGCTAAAATGGCGAACATGTTGTCAAAAACAGGGTTTTTCGCGATTTTCTCAAAAACGGCGCCAATGATTTTGATCAAATTCATACCTAGAAAAGTCATTGATAAGCTCTATCAACTGCCACGAGTCTCATATCTGTAAAAATTTCAGGAGCACTGCCCCATCTATGCAAAGTTTGATTTTAGATTCCCAATTATCAGGCTTCAGATACAATTTAAACAAAAAAATTCAAGTTGAAAAGATTGAGCATAAAAATCTCTACAATTAATGTCCAGTAGCATTCTCAACTAAAATTTAAAATAAGCTCGAAATTCGAGAAAATAAGATTATCCAATTGCAAACTGATGGCAACTGTTGATTCTATTAAATCATTCACTATGAAGAGATAGCAGACTTCGTGTGTCTGCAGCGCTATTGTCCTGTCACCAGCTGGCTTAGATCTTAGAAAAGTAGACTTGAGATGCGCGGGAACACTAGCGTCAGTTGATCAATTTTCATAACGGCATGGAAAGTTGTGTGAGTGCACCACACCAGATTTTTTTAGGGTGTTGAAACACTATAGATTATAATCAAGTACCTTTTTATTTTATCTCAACACAACTAGTTTCAACTTGTCAAGAGCCATTTCCACTCTCAAGTGTAAATCACTTGAGAATGACTCCTATTTTCTCATGGCTTAATGATGAATTTTCATGATTGAGATCAAATTCGGTAGTTCATTTTTTTCAAGGTCCAAACACGATTTGACAACATTGATATTAATAATAGATATGTTATTATAGAAGATAGATTGTTGTGATCGATATTATTATAAGCATTAGAATTAGTTGAAAATGTTGCTTGTTCATTTTGTTTTTTTTTTATGTTGATCGATGAAGCATGTTTTATAGCTTGTAAATAGTTTCAATATGGTTTACAGGTATATAAGTTTATTGAAGATAGATTTAGAAAGATAGTCATAATATTATATAGATAGAGTATTATTATAGACATTTTAGATTATATATATTAGATAAAAAGACTAAGGACCGGTTTCCGAGCTCGGGATCTATAAGTTCTGGACTTACAGAGTTCAGGACTAAAATAAGCTCTTGGGTCTAAATTGACTTTCTGAGTCACGTTTTTATCTTCTAAACTCCGGAGTCTATCAAGCTCTCGACTTATATGAGTCCAGGACTTTAACGCATTTAACGTGAGGGAAATTCACAATATTTTGATGTTGTATTTTTGGCATTATAGCAAAACGGAAACAGATGATTACAGCGGGACAATTCAAATGAGCATGTTCTTCAAACTATATTGCAAAAATACGTTTCGATTTCTTTGTAGGCTTATTCAAAGCAAAACCTTTGAAAGGTGAATGAATATTGAATAAACATTTCATTTTACGTTATATGCTATTATTGATCATTGATCCTAACCAGTGATTTTGGAATAAAAATTTTATTAGGCTATTGAGTTTGAAAACGTATTTGTTTTGAAAAAACTGGAGTAATAGTTTATTATTGTTAGTATTATTAATATGTTGAATATGACATTGATTAATAACATTCGGATTGAAATATAAATTCCAAGGCAATCCTTGTATTATTTTGCTTGAACATTTTTAGGTTATGTTACAGTCGTAGAATGAGGTTAGTTTCATACGCATATTTCTGTTACAATTTTATTCCAAAATGAACTTGCAAACTATAAATTATGAATTTAGATGGACTAATCCAAATAATTTAGGTTTTCCATGATATCTATTTGGCTTTTTATCTACTCCAAAACAATAACTGAATTGTGTTTGCTCAGTTAAGTCTAGAACTTGAATGTAAACCCTACCCCAGTCGAGGGTTTAAAATCACGCTGTCTCAAGTCCTGGACTTGACGAATTTTGATAAATCCTTGACTCAGAAAGAGGCGAGAATCTAATTCAAGTCCTGGACTTATAAGCCCTTCACTCAGAAAGCGAAATTATAAACTCCAGGGTCTAAAATGATCTTTAAACTCCGGAGTCTATTTAAGTCCTTAACTACGTTAACGCTCTGACTCAGAAAGCCAATTTTCTGACTCCAGAGTTCAAAGCCATTTAAAGTCTAGAACTTAGCTAAATCCCGAGCTCGGAAACCGGCCCTAAGAAATTGTCAAAAACCACAGATTTTATTGATAGCTAGAAAGACCGGTTTCGGATGTTACATCATTGTCAATCTCTGATAAACCTGATGATTATCAAAAACCGGATGTTTATAAAAGATTGACAATGGTGTAACAACCGAAACCGGTCTTTCTAACTATCAATAAAATCTGTGATTTTGGACAATTTCTTAGTCTTTTCATATAATATGAAAAAGTACCACAATATCAACTTTTCAACTACACAAAAAGATTAGATATACATTTGCATGCCCATTTTTTCATTATTGTTGATTGATAATGTATGTTTATAGCTGACAAGTAATTTGCAAAATAATGCGAATATCTTAATTAAATATGGATTTGAAAATATGTATAGGCATTATATTATATAGAGTATTATTGTAGATGACATTACAGATATACTTTTTCAATTGCATGTTAATTTTGTTTTTTCATTGTTGATTGATGGATGAAGCCTGTTTATATGATTTGTAAATAGTTCGGGTGAAATGTTGAAATGTTGGTGGTGTTCATAGGTGTTTGTGGTTGCAGCCTATTTTGGAACTCTGACTCAGACTTTCTCGGGAATGTTCGTGCGAGGATTTGCCGAAATATCTGAGAGCCGAGTCTCTGTTAGACGATTGCAGGTTGGTTCATCCATTCATTCATTTATTCATTCTTTTATTCATTCATTCATCCATTAATTAATTTATTCATTCATTCATTTATTCATTCATTCATCCATTCATTCATCCATTTATTCATTCATTCATCCATTCATTCATTCATCCATTTATTTATTCATCCATTCATTTATTCATTCATCTATTCATTCATTCTAGCTTAAATTCTCTCAAATAACTCAATATTTTCAGAGTTTATTCATTCTTTTTTCTAAGTAACACTCATTATAGAAATTATTCGGAAAGGATGAAATGTATTCTGCTTATTTCCTACCTCTTCTTTTCTCTTTTATAGGGTATAAAACACACACTAAATACTATTTTTCAAGTTTTTATAATCAGCATAAGAATATTACGACACATAATATTGGTTTACTATGAAATATAATAATCAGGAATCTGTATTTATCCCCCCCTACACACAGATGGATAGTCTAGTAGGGGGATTCCAAAATATGTTGTATATTGTATTTCATATTCGTGTATTATGTTTTTTGGAAATAAACTGAAATTGAATTGATTTATAATTATTCATTTATATATCGATAGATACAATATCATTCTCAACTATGAATGATTGGGAAAGGAACAACAGGCTTAAAGCCCAAAATTGTTCCTTTTCAACCCAAAAATAGACAATGTTTACACTTCATGATTTTTGTCCAATTTTGAGTCCAAAATATTTATAAACAAGGAATTTAGAATTTTAAAAAAAATTGAAACCCAAATTAAATGAGAATCCTTCACTATATCACCACTGATTACTGAAAAATACTGTATTAATAATTTAAAATTTTAAAACTTGAAAAGAAACTCCAACTTACTTCTCAAACAACAGCTGAATATTAGGTATCCTAAATAATTGGGAACAGCATTATTCCTAGCATTTTTTGTGTCTGGATTTTCTTTGAATCAGTTTTATTTGTATTTGTAAATGATTTTTTTTCTGTAATCTTTTTAGAACTTTATGCTGCGTAGCGAATTCAGATCGCAAGTGAAAGGACCAGTGGTGATCGAAGAGAAAGGCGAAAAATCGCCAGAAAAGAAGGAGAAAATCGAGGATCAGGCAGAGAAAATCGGCGATGATTTGGAGTTGAACGATCATCGTGTTGATGAAAATGCGAACTCTACGCTTGTGTCGATTGATAATGTGTCGGCAGCGTGGAAACCTGATTCAAGTGATCAGCCGACTCTGGATTCGTTGAGTTTCAATGTTGAGGCAGGTCAGCTGGTTGCTGTTATTGGATCTGTTGGTGCCGGAAAGGTTAGTCTACTGTTAATACTATACTTACTTACTTTTTACTTATCCTGGCGCTACAACCCGATGTGGGCTTTGGCCTCCTCCACAATCATCCTCCAACTATCTCTGTCTTCCGCCTTCCTTCTCTAGCCCCTGACACCCAACGCTCTCAGGTCCCTCTCTACATCCTGCTTCCATCGCACTCTTGGCCTTCCTCTTCTTCTGACTGCATCTAAATTTTCATTTAACATGACTTTTTGCATCCTATTCTCAGTCATTCTTGCCACGTGTCCCAGCCAGCTTATCCTTCTAGCCTTGATGAAACGAAGAATATTCTAGCCTTGCAGAATTGTTTCTATTTCTCGGTTCTTCCTCAGTCTCCACGCACCATTCCAATACACTGGGCCATATATCCTCCTCACTATCTTCCTCTCAAAGACCATCAGAGCTTTGCTTTTTTCTTGCAGAATTGTCCATGCTTCGCTGCCGTATGTGACAATTGGTCTTATCAGAGTAGTGTATATTCTCATTTTTGTGCTCCTGGTGAGGAGTTTTGATTTCAGCAGTCTACTATTCGCAAAGTATGCGCGATTTCCAAGCATTATTCTTTGTTTTATTTCAGTTGAAATTCTATTGCTGCTGTTAATCTCAGTTCCCAGGTACGTGAAGCTTTTAACCTTTTCGAACGCGTCATCTCCAATTCTGATGGCTTCTTGCTTTCTCACTCCTCTGGGGCTCATTTCCATATACTCTGTTTTCCCCTTGTTCACTTCCAGGCCTACAAGCTGTGCTTTGTCCTTGACCTGTAGAAATACTTCCTCCAGTGACCTCATGTTTCTTGATATTATAACAACATCGTCCGCATATGCCAGGACTTGTGTCATCCTATTCATGATGTTGCCTCTTCTGTCAATGCTTTCCATTGCTTTCTGGAGAACTATGTTGAAAAGCAAGGCTGATAGGACATCTCCCTGTCTTACGCCTTCAGTGATAGTGAATTCTCTACTCATTCTTCCTTCACTTAGCACTAAGCCTTTTGTGTCAGTCAAGGTCATTTTCACTAGACTGATTAATTTCCTAGGGAATCCAAAACCTTCTAGCGCCTCCAGCACTTCCACTCTCTTTACCCTGTCAAAAGCCTGCCTGAAATCAATGAACAGCATGTGTAAGTTTATGTTGTGTTCATAGAATCTCTCCATTATCTGTCTCAGGGTAAATATTTGGTCTGTAGTACCTCTGCCAGGTCGAAAACCACACTGATATTCGTCTATTATTATCTCTGCCAGTGTTCAACTTGACTTTCAGTATGCGAGTGAAAATTTTATAGGCTATGTCTAGTAAAGTGATACCCCTATAGTTATAACAAAGCAATTTGTCGCCTTTTTTCAAGATGGGGCATATAAGGCCTTTTTTCCACTCAGGTGGCATCTTTTCTGATCTCCATATCAGTGTGATTAACTCATGCATCCACTTTACCAAAGCTTCTCCTCCATATTTCCACATTTCAGCAGTAATGTTGTCCTCTCCAGCTGCTTTACCATTTTTCAACTTGCCTATGGATTCTCTTATGTCTTCAAGGCTTGGTTCTGCTACTTCCATGTCTACTGTATGGTACTTTGCTACCCAATTGTCTACATCTGGAGATTCTTCTGAGCTTGTGCCAATTTTCTCGAAGTGCTCAGCCCACCTGCTCATTATTTGAGTTTCCTCTATAATCACATTACCGTTAATACTATACAATATCCTATAATTTAATTGCTTGCTATAATATTGATAAATATCGGGGCACCGAGCTTCGCTCGAACACAATTCTCTAAAATAATCGTGTTTATCTTTTACAGCTGGCTATACGTCAGCTTATGAATTTCGGGGATGCGATATTTTGATTTTTCACAGAATCACTCGCTCACTTTTTACTATCCACAGACGACGAAAGTCTCAGCTATTTCAGCCAAGGATGAATTATCCTTTTAATGTCGTTCAGTGAGTTTTCCCAAGGATGAGACCTAATGCAATTGAATTTTTATATTATAAACCTACTATGTTCCAAATTTCGTGAAAATCGTTAAAGCCGTTTTCGAGATCCGTTGAACATAAATAAATATAACCAAATAAAAAAATATACTCAGATATACTGAAATTGCTCGCTTAATATAATAGGATAAATAAATATAACCAATTAATATAAATAACCAAATAAAAAAATATATTCAGATATAAAGAAATTGCTCGCTTAATATAATAGGATAATTGCTTGCTATAATTGATAATCGCTCCTAAGCGAGCAATTTCTGTTTATTTGTCTTTATGTCACCGGATTTCGAAAACGGCTCTAACGATTCTCACGAAATTTGGAACAAAGTAGGTTTATGATTTGAAAATTCGATTGCACTAGGTATCATACCTGGTATTACTCGCTGAAGGGCATTAAAAGGATAATTATTATTCATCCTTGGAAAAACAAAATTTCGTCGTCTGACGATAGTGGAAGTGAGTGAGCGAGTGCATTTGTGGGAGTGAGACCAAATTATGCCTCAGCTTTTGAACTACTGCATTCAAACCGCTGATCTCACGAGAAATATTATCCGGCAAGAAATTAATCGACATGATCAACATATAAATTATATTATTACTAGCTGGCCCGGCGAACTTCGTACCGCCAAATAGTTGATGCATCTCATGACAAACTTTAGCTGGATGCACACCTCAAAATCTATAACTTATACTAACAATCCTCAAATCCAGACCATCCTATTATTTTTTATTGACTAAATAATCAGTTCAGCATACTCTTCCATGTGCGTGTACGATAAAATCATAACTGGCAAATTAATTGATCACGCATATCATTAATCGAAGTGTAGTTTAAGCGATGCTATCTTTTTGCATAAATCACATGTGCTTCCCCGTTCTCTCCTTTAACTTACTTAAACATGCAGGGAATTTAAAACTCCAAAATTTAAGTAACTGAATATAATATGTGACTAATAACTAAAATATGTAATAACTGTAACTAATATAAATGTGACTGAATGAGTAACTGATATTTGAATAAGTAACTGGCTTCGGGGGATTTTAATACATTTCATTTATATAGATAATTATCCAACTCCAAAATAAATGATTAACTAAAAATCAATTAATTCTAAACACCGAAGACAGCACAATTATTCGAAGCAAAGCAATGTCTTTAACCTGAGGCCGCACTGCTGGATGGTTACACACAGAACAGTCATTTTGTTTTTAGTCGGGGGGCTTAGAATAAAATACATGGGCGGTTACGGAGCAGCACACACTCTTGTCTACATTTATTTATCGACGGATGTTGGATGACGCAATGATTATAACAGCTGATTTTTATTTCTGTATGTGGCCAGCTCACAAATCTTCTCCCATAAGGATTACATGTAAACTTTGAAGGACCGTAGGAAAGAATCCTGAAGTCGGATTATAAATTTGATAGGCCATAAACCTGTTCCTGAACATAACGAACACAAATAAAAAAAATCATCAAATTTGGTGCACACATAAAAAAGTTATTGAACGTCAAAATTTGAGGCTCGATTTTTATTTATATAGATTTCCTCTTTCGTTATAAATTGTCTATGCTTTTGTAGGCCTACTCCAGAGCTCGGTCCTCAGATATTTAGTAGTTATGTGAACAATAGACCTTAAGCATTATTTATATGAAACCACAGCCTCTAATAATGCAGGGTTGGACAATGAACTATGGATAATTTGAAATAGCAGTTAGACCCTCATTTTCAAACGAAGCTCATTTTTTCCAATGTGCACCTTTTAAGTTACCTTTTCAATAATATTGTAGACTAGCAGGTAACCCGTGCTCGCAAGGGTCTATTTAAAAACTTGACAAACTGAAAGCTTGACCTACTGAAATGTTGACGAATGTTTAATAGGACTTTAACCATCCTTGCTAGATAAAGAATCAATATGCAAAATTTCAACTTAATCAGTCCAGTAATTCAGATGTGATAATACGTCATTCGTGAATTTCCTATCCCGAACGTGTATAACCCAATTCTTCCCTTTATTAAATTATAGACTAGTAGGTAACCCATGCTCCGCAAGGGATTAATTAATAACTTTACAAACTGAAAACTTGACGTAATGGAATCTTGAAGAATTGAAAATAGACCTATAACCATCCTCGGTGAATTAAGAATCTACATCCAAAATTTCAAGTTAATCAGTCCAGTAGTTCAGACGTGATGATGCGTTTTTAGTGAATTTCCTATCCCGTTGGTGTATAAGCCAATTCTTCCCTTCATTATATTATAGATTATAACAATTATTGTAGTGACGGAAAATTATTGTAGTGTATTGTATTGACGGAAAATAACAACTGTTGATTGGTGTCCGTTCTTGTGAATAAACTTCTGTAGACATTGTAAGAAGTTGTCCATATTCCACTGAAGCGTTGCACATAGTATTTACTTGAATTTCTTGTGCTATTATCTTCATTATCTCAGGGCTTCAATTATGGGTATATTTTATGTATACATTCCTTTGAATAGCCCAGAAAATAGTCAGAAGGTGTTATGAACGGGAAACAAAAGATTCCACTCAAATTTCCATGCAACGAAATGAGGCTTCTAGGGAAGGCCTTAGAAATTGCATAGCTTCTCTCAATGTATGACATGTTTGAACCGTACAGTATTGAGATACAGTATTCTCAATTGCGGAAGAAAAAGTTATGCAACATTTTTATACAAGTATCTGAATAGACAGTGACGTTTTTATTAAAAACCAAGTGCCAATAATGAAGTTTCTACTAATGCCTCACTAAACAATCAATTATTCAATGGTGTTTTTGTTTATGTAAAAAATAATTATATATACAAGAAAGTAGCCCTTAATTCATACTGAATGAAAAAGAAGAAATTGTCAAAAACCACAGATTTCAAAAAAAACTCAATTCATACATTTTAAAAAGATATGGAACTACCAAGAGTTGTTTTTGTTGTTTGTTTGTTTCTTCCTTTTTTAAAGTTTGTTGCATTTTGTGATTTTCAGAGTTCGTTCCTGCAGCTACTATTGGGCGAAATGCCCATCACGAAGGGTGACATCGAGGTTAAAGGGCGGGTGTCCTATGCCACTCAAGAGGTGTGGGTCTTTTCCGGTTCCATCCGACAGAATATCACGTTTGGACTGCCCTTCGACAAGAAACGCTACAAACAGGTCAGCAAGCAACACTGAATTACCGTACTTGATGTAACGCTTTTTAAAGGTTGCTCCTTTGTAACAGAATATCGACAGTCTCTAGTGACCCTTAACGGCGTAAGGCTAGTTTCACACACATTCGGTTCGGTACAGTTCGTTTTCGGCAGATTCCGATAAGTGTGAAACGATAATTCGGTTTCTATTCGGTACCGAATTCAAATTTATGCATAGAACCAAACGCCCACTTGACACTAATAAATTCCATCAGGTTTAAATTCGTTTCTAGTGAGGGGCTACTTTCACACACACTCGGATCGGTTCGGTTCGGTTTCGGCCAATTCCGATAAGTGTGAAACGGTGATTCGGTTTGAATTCGGTTCCGAATAGCAACCGCATAGCACCGATCGCCCCCTCGACACGAATAGGTTTTATCATACGAATTCGTTGCTAGGAAACAGGAAACAAAAACAAAGTCTTTCACACACGCTCAGTTTTTTGCTTTTATTTCAACCTGATATCGTGATTATCTGTTTTAAATTTAAAATCTTTCATGTCAAAATCTTATGGTCAATATTCATTTCAGTTAGTTCACTGGAGGATTTTTTCTCAATGAATAGTTTGGATTGCTAAAAAAAATGTGAAGATAAATTAAAACTCAGGGAGAATTTGTATTTCATTAATGGAGAGAAGAGATAAAGGTTATTTACCATGATCCAAAACAAGAAACAAATTTTAAATTTAAAAAAATAATCAATGTGAACGTTCAAAATTAACATAGTCAAAAATAAACTAGTCAGAGAGTTCACAATTTTGAATCAACTTGAAAATGTTGTAGTTCAAGAAATCACATCTTAGGCCGGTTACAGAGCTCGACCGACCGTCAGTGCGTACGTCAGTCGCGCTTGTCTTTTCCATAGATTTTCCATGTATCCGTACAGAGCAGGACTGACGGCACGCACACGCACGCGCACGGTCAGGACCATGCGTTTTATACAGCGTACGAGTATCATCGGTCGAGCTCGTGCGCATCCGTTCCATCGGTCGACTGACGCACTATTGAAACAAATAGAATCTTTCAGAGCTGTACTGATCAGTAGTCCGATCGCAACATAACCAATGTGCTGACACCTCTGCCCGACAATCAGCTGATATTGAATTGAATAGCATAATGAATGAATTCAATTATTAATAGTGTCATATTTGAATTCAGAGTTTTTCTTCAATCAGAATTATACATTTCTTCAATCATTTCTAAATTTTTTATTGAAAAAATCATATATTATTAATATTATCTACATTAATTTGATCCGTAGCTTAAAGTGACTGCAAGTATTCCCAATGGTGATACAAGCTCGAAATAACTCATCAAAATTTCTTATGGAGATTCTGAGGTAGTTGAAAAATGTATCTTCAACCCAAGCAATGATGTATATAATGGTACTAAATTCCCTTTGAAATGCTCTTTGGGCGACCATCGGGTGAACTTGATATCTACTTCTTTTAATCTTTCGTTTACAAAGATAATAAGCTGCAATTAAACAATCTGTAAAGGCGTTCATTTTGTGAGTCAGAAAAACTTATGTATGGTTAGGATAGTGCGTACGCACTGATGGTCGGTCGAGCTCTGAATGTGTAAAACTGATTCATCGATGCGTACGGTCAGGATGGTACATACGCACTGACGGTCGGTCGAGCTCTGTAACCGGCCTTACTATTTGAACACCAGCTGTTATATTTTAATACCAGCATGAATATTGTGAAAATCTAAACACAGCTGTGTCTGAGAAGAAAATACCGAATTAGAACCGTTCTAATTAAAGCCTGATATGTATGAAAGTCTCATTCGTTTTCGGCAACGAACCAAACCGAATGAAACCGAATGTGTGTGAAGGTAGCCTAACGCTTTATTTTCTCAATTTATATTTCATGAAATGGAATTTAATGTACTTCATTCAACCAAAAACCTTATACAAGAATAGAAAAACTTAACTACAGAATTACTAGTAATTCCTTTTAGTACCTAAATTATAGTATTATAGTACCTAAATAGTACCTTTTTCTATCTTCTTTTAAACATGACTCGCATATTTGTATGTAGTTCAGCTTCCTAATAACCCTATTGGAATAAATTGATAGAAAAAGCTTACAATTTGAAGACTTGACTTAAATATAAGATTATTTTCCTTGCATTAAAAGAGGAAGAACACTCCTATAGTGAGGCCCACGTTATAATGACAGTATTTGATCAACTTTGGTTTTGCTATCCTTGTCTATCATTCGATAAAGCCGGTGGTACTATCCTTTTCTAGGTCCACAACGATGCCAATTATGTTTTTGACAGTGTGGAAATATAATTAAATAATGCAGAGAATCGGCATCGCTATTCTCCTATGTTTATTCACTGCCATTATAACGTGGACCTCACTATAGGCCTATCGTAGGAAAAGATTTATCAAACAATTCACAATTTGGTCAAAATTAGGTGGAGAAACAGTCTCGGATTGAGTCTCTTTTTCCCTGTTACATCTGCCATGATTTGTGGATAATACAAATAAATTGAAATACCATGTTTGTGAATTATAAAAAATTGTTTAAATTTAATTAAAAAGTTATTGATTTCTTCTACTCCAAAAATTGGGATATCGGCAGATCAATCAGCATTCAGCTTTAGAACCGAGTTGTACATCAATCAAACTATTCAAGACAGAATTGCTATAACATTTTCCATTTTTTGTTGCTTATCAGGTGACCCGTGTGTGTGCTTTGGAAAGAGATTTTGAACTGTTTCAATACGGAGACATGACACTGGTTGGGGAGAGAGGAGCATCATTATCCGGAGGACAGAAGGCTAGAATTAATTTGGCCAGGTTTGTCTACTCTTATCTTTTCTAAAAATTTGAAGTAATTAAATATTAATCATTTTAATAAGTTAAAGTGGTATTGACAATATCAACATCGTAGGCTATTCTTTTAATTAGTTTTGTTATCTTAATAGGTTTTTTGTAAAATATCCCCTGTAAACTTTCTTTCTCTAAAATTTATAAGTTTATTAAAAACGTTTATAACTATTCATTTAACATGATCTCATTTTTAGGCAGTATATCCTTATACTCATTGAATATAAATATTTGGTTTCTATGTTCTATTATAAAACATTTTGGACCTTGGTTTTTTTTAATTCCAGATAATGCCCACATGAGGTTTTAGCTTGTGCGAAGGTAATGAGATGAGAGTTCTAGTGACATTTTATGAAGCAAGCCTTACCTTATTTTTGACAATGTTTTTTTATCAAAATAAACTAAATAATATCATTATAGTTGAAATATTAATAACTAATAGAAGACAATTTTTGGGGCGAGCTTGTTGTTCTGCACGATCATTGTAATAAAGAATAAATCCTGTTTATGCATTTCATTGCACTGTATAATATAATTATTTGTGATTGTTAATAAATGAAATAAATAAATAATTGTGCAGAAATTTGTTTTTTCCAGAGCTGTATACAGAGATGCTGATATTTATTTGTTTGATGATCCCTTATCTGCCGTTGATACTCATGTTGGAAAACATCTTTTTGATGACTGTATTAAAGGTTAGTTTTTATTTTCTATGTATTTTTTTATTACTCAAATTTGTTATTTTAGTACTGTTACCTTTTTATATTCATGCATAAAAATATGTGTTTTTTATAATAGGAAGTTCATACTATATTTTCATCATATTTGATAATGCATTGCTTTGATTTTTCTCTTAATTCTCAAAATACTTTACATTTTGAAATTTAAGTTCAATTTCAATTATAACTATTTGTTCTCAGCTTAGAATAAATTCAAATAATTTATTCTCCTCTTTAAACTTCAGTTTGTGGACTAATTTGTCAAAATGTGTGTCCAATATTATAAGGAAGATAAAATCAAAACTATTTACTAAATCAAAACTGTATTGAACTGTTGTTTTTCTCAGTAAATTTCATTTATTCAATTAGAATGATTTGTAATCACGATATCTTTTTCCATTGTGTTGAACTGTAGGAAAAGATGTTTGATACAATTTTAAAAAATGTATATTAATATGTTCAGTTGCACTGTAAAGAATTGACACTCAATTATTTTTTTTCATATTTTAGGTTTCTTAAAAAAGAAAACAGTAATATTAGTCACTCATCAACTTCAATATCTTTCTGGTGTCGACCACGTCGTTCTATTGAACAATGTAAGTTTTTCAACTAATATTTCAACTTTTCAAATTCTTTTGAGCAATTCTTTTACTTTTCAGAACAAAACTTTTTCTAATTTTTCAAGACCCATATTTTTTTAATGGGTGATGGAAAATTATGAAATATGAAGGGGCCTTCATTTTTAAATGTATTAACTCTTCTGTCTACCTACTACTCTGTACTACTCTTTCTTTGATCACTCAATGGATTGAGATTGCTCGATTTCTATAAAAACTTGAATAACCTATGCTTTTCTATGAAAATAGTACTCTTACATACAAGTAATATAAATGAAGTAAATGAGTAATATAGATGAATTATAGTAAATTCTATAGACAATTATTAATGAGATCAGCAATTTCCTTAGTTGATAGTGTTAATTCAGGATAACTGTGATGAAAGGTAACGTATTTTCACGACAGTCCCTCGCTAGCGCACATAATAGTAGGTATCTTTCAATATATAACATTGGTACGGTAACAAGCTTGTGAATAAATAGTCATTTATTTAAAGACCTTCCGTTTCATTGTAAACTTAAATTACAAAGATGTAAGTTATATAGTATCTATAGTAGTACTATTCACAATAATGTACAGATACATAGGAATAGTGTCAATATTCATTAAGACAAATAAAACAATAATTGAGAACAGTCATAAAACTTCGATCTATAGTCCGATCTATCAACTCTTGAATGGAGTATAGGGAGGGATAATGCAACTATGATCGTTATACTATCTTAATTTTTAGTGCATTATACTTGTTTATTATCTTACTCTAGGAATAAAATTGTATTTTTTTTATTTCCAGGGTTGCATTGAAAATCAAGGCTCCTATGGTAATTTGAAAAATTCTGGAGTAGACTTTGTGAGAATGATTTCAAGAGATGACAAAGTGAATAGTGACAGCGCAACTGAGAATGAAATAGAAAACAGTCCGAAATTGAAGAGAATGATATCAAGAAGCTCTGTAAGAGTAAGTATTTACAATCGTCTCTATCTTTATTCAAAATTCTTTTCTCAAAATTCAAATACTTGATATTGTGTTATTCAACATAAAAATGAGCTGTCATGCTGAAATGTTTTATAATAGAATCAAACATTTGTAGTGTAAATAAAATTATAACATTAGAGTCAAATCTATAGTGAGTCCATATTATAAAGGCAGTTACATTTTAGAACATTAGAGTCCAGTCCACGTTATAATATTTGATTGACATTGGTGTTGCTATCCTTATATGTCATTCAACAAAGCAGAATAGCGCTATCCTTTTCGAGCTGCGCAACGTTGCTAGATTGTTTTTTAACAATGTAGAAATATATTCAACAAAATATTCAATCTCAATTTTTATAATGTTTTATTTAATCATTTAAAAAGTATATTTTCCTGATGAATAGGATATATTTAATTATTTCAAACAAGAATGAACATTTAGTGCCGGATGCACAAAAGCCTGTTAAATTTTAACGGTGATTAATTCCATGAGAACCAATCAGAGAAGCCTCCTTTTTATATTAGCCCGTGCAACCGGCCTTTAATATTACACCAGATATACCGGTATCAGCTGTCCTCTATGGAATGCAGTGGCAAGGCAGAGAATGGTCAACGCTGTTCTCCTATCTTTCTGCACTGCCATTATAACGTGGATCTCACTATAGTAACACTTGAAACTTGATTGCTATTTCATTCATGAAATGGAATTCGATAAACTTCATTCATCGAAAAATAAAAAGCTTAATTGCTTAGAATTACTATAGTGAGGTCCACGTTAAAATGGCAGTGTAGGAAGATGGGAGAAAAGAGTTGCCAGATCTCAGCCTTGCCACCCAAACAGCTGATACTGGTATATCTGATGAATTTAACTGTTCATTATTGTTGAAAATAGTTGATCATATTTTTATTTGTCAAGAAAATACATTTTTCAAAGATGTAATAATAAATTTTCATAATTGAGATTAAATATTTTGTCAATTAGTTGAATTTCTACATTGTTGATAAACGATGTGGCAACATCGCAATGCGTGAAAGAGATAGCGCCATCTGCTTTGTTGAACGATAGACAAGGATAGCAACACCATTTCAAATCACACACTGCCATTATAACGTGGACATCACTGTAGTATCTTTTTTATTTTCTTTCAGACACTACTCATATAATTCTTTGTTATTTAGCTTTCTAGTAGCGCTATTAGAATAAATTGATTGGAAAAGCTTACAATTTCAACACTTTACATTATTATTAAACACACTATAATAATTTATTTTCATTTCACAAACATTTAATTTAATTTCTTGACAAAAATGTAATTTAATTTGTGCAGAGTACTCAATCCAGTTCTCATGAAGATGGGTCAGTGGTGGGGGAAGCTGAGGCGGTCGACCAGCCTCAGGAGAAAGATGCCGAAGTGGCGAAACGACCGATGCGATCTGTCTACCTGGACTATTTCCGTTCGGGCGCCAACTGCGGAGTTCTGTTCATGATGACGCTGATGTTCGTTGCCACTCAGACTTGTGCCAGCGGCGCCGATTACTTTGTCTCTTATTGGTCAGTATTGCCTCATTAGATTTAATTTTTTTATTTATATAGGTAAATATATATGCTGGCTTAGATGCCCACCATGACCCTCAGGTATCAGCTCGTCAAACTTGATAATAATATCTATGAATGAATCAACTAGAACGGTCCTCTTATGTTTTAATGTTTAGAGACAAGGCATGTTAATTTTATTTTTTCTTAATTTATTTATGTCAATATTTAACGACTATTATAGTGTTTCCAAGTGTCAATACGACAACTACGATCATTGAAATCTTTATGATGTTGATGATCAGCCCTTCTTACTTTGAAACTCCTGAGAACCTAAAATACATTCATCCGACTACTTTAGGCAATTGGAAAAATGATTTAAATTATTTCTGAGCAACTTTGTCGTTTTCTTCACCCACTTATCTTTGGAAACAAATAAGTATCCAGCATGTCGAAAATGTCATGTTTTCTGCTCAAAATCCTCGATATTCAATGATTCAATGATTTATTTCAGCCAAAAAATACATCACGAACATAATCATAAATTTTATTAGAAAATAACTATAGGTCGGATAAAAATGATCTAGACACCTATAGAAGGAGAAATTTTCCCCGTTATTTTGTTATAAAATTCTTATTTATTACGACATATTATATTATTCTCAGTAACGTGATAGGCGTATTCAAAAGAAAAACATATTTTTGTAATGTTTTCAATTTCATAAAAAATATCTTCCCCTCTAACCCTACAACCGTGAAACGTTTTTAGCATTTGGAATATCGGGGATGATATTCTACATATCAATTTTTGAGAAAGTTATTCAATTTACTAAAAATTACCAAAAATAACTCAACTAAAAATATGTTTGGTTATTTTTAGTAAATTGAATAACTTTCTCAAAAATTGATATTTTCAGAAAATTATTGTTTTATTCAAATCAAATAAAAATCCATTGATTGCCAAAGACAAATTACAATTTGTATAGGCCACGTCATGAGAAAATTACATATATAATATATCATACTACATAAAAACAACAAGAAATCATCACATCAACGTCATAAAAAATTTCCATATTGAAGGCAAAATATTCATCATTGGTATAAAAACAGTTTCTTATAAGATAGTCCTTAATTTTAAGTTTATATTCACTCACTAGTAGCGCTATTAGAATAAATTGATTGGAAAAGCTTACAATTTCAACACTTTACATTATTATTAAACACACTATAATAATTTATTTTCATTTCACAAACATTTAATTTAATTTCTTGACAAAAATGTAATTTAATTTGTGCAGAGTACTCAATCCAGTTCTCATGAAGATGGGTCAGTGGTGGGGGAAGCTGAGGCGGTCGACCAGCCTCAGGAGAAAGATGCCGAAGTGGCGAAACGACCGATGCGATCTGTCTACCTGGACTATTTCCGTTCGGGCGCCAACTGCGGAGTTCTGTTCATGATGACGCTGATGTTCGTTGCCACTCAGACTTGTGCCAGCGGCGCCGATTACTTTGTCTCTTATTGGTCAGTATTGCCTCATTAGATTTAATTTTTTTATTTATATAGGTAAATATATATGCTGGCTTAGATGCCCACCATGACCCTCAGGTATCAGCTCGTCAAACTTGATAATAATATCTATGAATGAATCAACTAGAACGGTCCTCTTATGTTTTAATGTTTAGAGACAAGGCATGTTAATTTTATTTTTTCTTAATTTATTTATGTCAATATTTAACGACTATTATAGTGTTTCCAAGTGTCAATACGACAACTACGATCATTGAAATCTTTATGATGTTGATGATCAGCCCTTCTTACTTTGAAACTCCTGAGAACCTAAAATACATTCATCCGACTACTTTAGGCAATTGGAAAAATGATTTAAATTATTTCTGAGCAACTTTGTCGTTTTCTTCACCCACTTATCTTTGGAAACAAATAAGTATCCAGCATGTCGAAAATGTCATGTTTTCTGCTCAAAATCCTCGATATTCAATGATTCAATGATTTATTTCAGCCAAAAAATACATCACGAACATAATCATAAATTTTATTAGAAAATAACTATAGGTCGGATAAAAATGATCTAGACACCTATAGAAAGGAGAAATTTTCCCCGTTATTTTGTTATAAAATTCTTATTTATTACGACATATTATAATTATTCTCAGTAACGTGATAGGCGTATTCAAAAGAAAAACATATTTTTGTAATGTTTTCAATTTCATAAAAAATATCTTCCCCTCTAACCCTACAACCGTGAAACGTTTTTAGCATTTGGAATATCGGGGATGATATTCTACATATCAATTTTTGAGAAAGTTATTCAATTTACTAAAAATTACCAAAAATAACTCAACTAAAAATATGTTTGGTTATTTTTAGTAAATTGAATAACTTTCTCAAAAATTGATATTTTCAGAAAATTATTGTTTTATTCAAATCAAATAAAAATCCATTGATTGCCAAAGACAAATTACAATTTGTATAGGCCACGTCATGAGAAAATTACATATATAATATATCATACTACATAAAAACAACAAGAAATCATCACATCAACGTCATAAAAAATTTCCATATTGAAGGCAAAATATTCATCATTGGTATAAAAACAGTTTCTTATAAGATAGTCCTTAATTTTAAGTTTATATTCACTCACTAGTAAGCCTCTTATATGTAACGGTAACTGATTATAAAACCTAATTGCACAAGCCCTATAACTAATATGACTAGATTTGTACCGACAATATTCGTTTCTAAGGTTCAACCTATTTCTTGTGTTGTGCGAATGAACATCAATCTACAATACCATGAAGAATTTATCCTCTAAATCTCATGGATTTATCTCTTACCGAATTTGAAATGTTCTGTCCCAAACATTTCAACTTTAGGCACTCATATCTCAAAAAAGTAATGTTTTCCTGAGAAAACTTTTTCATTTTGATAGCTTGATGACATACAAATAGAAAAACTTTGAAAAATGTCACCATAGTGCGGTCCACGTTATAATGGCAGTATTTGATTAACTTTGATGTTGCTATCCTTGTCTATCATTCCACAAAATAGGTGGTTCCATCCTTTTTTAGCTGCATAAAGTTGCCAAATATGATTTTGACAATATGGAAATATAATTAATTAAGGCAGAGAACAGGCAACGCTGCTCTTCTATCTTTATCCACTGCCATTATAACGTGGACCTCACTATAGTATAAAGTTTATTTTTAGCCTTTGCACAGCCTTAAGGCTGCTTCTTGTGGAGTAGGCCCTAACTATGGATATCACCATTTACTCTAAAATTACTGCTTTTCATCATATAAACAACACGAAAGCACATAAAGTGAAGGCAGAGTCAATCACCTTTTTCTACGAAATAGTGTTCTACATGAAGCTATTTCAATGAAATCGTTATTTCAATAATGGTTGCTTCAGGACAGGTATAGAGGAGCGTCGTTCCTACGACCGGAAGATGAACATCACCAGCGATGACCTGTGGCCCAGTGATGTGCTGGCCAGTGCGCACGGCACTCTAGTATCTAGTGTCATTGTGTTCGGTCTGATCAGGGCGGCCATCTTCTGCTACACTTGCATCAGGTGCTCGAGTGGCCTCCACAATCGCATGTTCACTGGCATCATTGGCACTAGTATTGCCTTCTTCAACAATAATCCTTCTGGTAAGTGACTACTAATACAAAATTTACATATTTTTTTAGATAGTTCTACAATATACAATTGATATGTTATATAACTTTTTTCGAACCAATTATGTTGTGCTTCGCTCTCGCCGAGTCGCTCGCCGAATTTCCAACCCGAACAACTCGGTCTGTCTTGATTCACTCTACCGCGACTGAAATCGTACGACTCTAGAGTACGGTCAGTTTTTCAGACCTTTTAACTTGACTTTCTTAAAATTGTCGACCGAGCAAAGTGAGGTCTAAGATTCAAGTCGACGGTTTGGCATTTCTCTTAATCTTTAAATGTTTATATGTTGCGCATTTACGGCGAAACGAGGTAATAGATTTTCATGAAATTTGACAGGTATGTTCCTTTTTTAATTGCGCGTCGACGTATATACAAGGTTTTTGGAAATTTTGCATTTCAAGGATAATATAAAAGGAAAAGGAGTACAATGTGAAATTTTACTACTTTATCGACAAATTTCAACGTGTTCTCGTCTATAATTATTATACAATTTTAAATCATTCAAGTCGAAAGGTCCAAAATACAGGTACTCGTGACTGGACCTGTGTTAGTGTGAGTAGAGCCTGGACGGCAAAACAATTGCGAGTTGCTCGTGTTGGACATTCGGCGAGTGTCTTTGCGAAAGCGAAGCGATGAGACCAAAAGGCGAAAGGTGGCAAAGTAGCCGTCCACACTCTTGCGAGCGTCTTCATTCGTACGAACTCGGTGAGAGTGTAGCCCAAGTATTGAGTATATAAGCATGGTTCTTGAATTCTTGAATACATCACTAACCATCCAGCTTCCAGGATCAAGTACTAAAAATTCAGTAAACTCTTGAATAAATAATCCTATGATAGTTTTTGAAGTTGGTCGATTGGAATAACTTCATAATCAATAATCAAATCTAAAATTTAAGTTACCCTATGGATTGAAAACTCAAGTACAATAGGTATATTTTTTCATTGGAATTATCACCAACTGAATGTGTTGTTTTCACTTTCCATGCTTTTGTGATTTGAAATTCAAGTACAGTATGACCATTTCAAAAACAGTCGAAAAGGATTTTTTCCTTGCATCTTAAATTTTGTTTGGAAATCAATCTTAACTTACCAACAAACTCACAAAATTAAACAGAACCTGGTTTTTAATAGTAGCCTTATCTCCAGCTTGTATTGGTTGGCTCTGTAAAGCTACTTGGTGTGTTGAAAAAATATTAGGGTTTGATACCAATTTTGCTATTTACTTTTTGCAGGTCGTATACTGAATCGTTTTTCTAAAGATCTCGGTATGATTGACGAATGGCTGCCCAAGTGTATGCTTGACGTTGTTCAGGTAATTCTACCAAAATTGCATTTCACCAGTATTATTCATTTATTATACCTGCTTAATCCTATATTTTCAATAATCTATTAATTTAGAATTAGAACGTTCAACCATAGAGGAACAATAGCATAAGTAGATATCCCATGGCATAGGGCGTTTATGTCGCAACTTTTACTGTTATCTCAAGCCGATAGCCCACGTAGTTATTTCCCGTGAAGCTTTATGACGCTAGTAGTCTCTCATATTGTGCCGTTAATACACTCTTACCCGGTCAAATCAGTAAAAATCAACAATAATTGACAGTAATCGTCTTGGGATAACAGTAAAAGTTGCGACATAAACGCCCTATACCATTGGATATCTACTTACGCTATTGTTTCTCTATGGTTCAACATAGACCATGTACATGCCATCCCCAATAATGCAGAATAACATTAGTCAATTTTATTGGTCTAAATTTAGGAACAGAAGAAGTTTTAGATAGAGCCTGTTTTTCATTCCGTTATTGCTATTCAGTGAATAAATAAATAAACATATTATTCTGTTTTCAATTGAATAAATAGAAATATAAATATTCTGCGTTGAATTCTAAATTATGTTGTTCGTTTTCCTGTGCTTAGTATTGATTGTAATTAAAATATCGCTAGAATAAAATAGATTAGAATAATTTTATGTATATTTTCAAATGAGGCATCCAAAACTCTTTGGTTTTCTCTTGTAAAAACAATCATATATTGGCGTTTATGACTATGTCAATTTTAAACGATCTGTATTCAATGTCGAAGCATCTCGTATTTTAAAAGAGAAACCAAAAGATTAAAAATCTGGTGTGGCGCACTCACACAACTTTCCTTGCTCATTGAACTGTAAGCCTCATTCTTAAACAAGAATAATTTGGGGGAATAACATAATGACGATTGGCGGCAACATATTTGAAACTACGATCAGACTTCTGTATATGTGTATATATAATTGTTTCCAGAGTACTTTTTCCTTTGTGTAAATTGTGGAATTCGATGATTTTTTTTTAAAGTCGTCAAAACAGCTGTTCTACAGATGAAATATATCGACTTTGTGTTCTTTATATGAACTGCTCTACCTACCTACCTCATGCACGAGAAGGAGGTTACAAAGTCCATTTCTCAAGGATGGGGTGGATCCCCCATTAGTTTTCCAGAAAGGAGACTCATGCCAGTTGATAGAGCTGATAAATAACTATACAGGGTATGATTTTGAAAGAAATCGGTCAAGTCATTTTTAAGAAAAACATGATTTTTTAGTAATTATCCGCCATTTTCCTCAAGAATATTACGGAGCTCCTGCAATTCTCCCAGAATTGAGACTCATATCAGTTGATAGGGCTTATAAATAGCTATCCATGGTATAAATTTGAAGAAAATCGTTGAAGCCGTTTTCGAGAAAACTGTGAAAAACATGGTTTTTTAGTGATTATCCGTCATTTTTTTATAAGAATATTACGGAGCTCCTGCAATTTTCCTAGAAATGAGACTCATGTCAGTTGATAGGGCCTATGAATCCTATTATCCATGGTATAAATTTGAAGAAAATCGTTAGAGCCGTTTTCGAGAAAACCGTGAAAAACATGGTTTTTTAGTAATTATCCGCCATTTTTTCCGCCATTTTGAATTGAATTTTATTGAATTTCTTATTGTCGGATCCTCATAGTATAAGGTCCTTGAGTTTAAAATTTCAAGTCAATCGGTTGATTAGGAATGGAGTTATCGTGTTCACAGACATACACACACAGACCAACACCCAAAAATCATGTTTTTGGACTCAGGGGACCTTGAAACGTATAGAAAACTTGAAATTAGGGTACCTTAATTTTTTTGGAAAGCAATACTTTCCTTACCTATGGTATTAGGGCAAGGAAACTAAAAAAGGTACGAGGTGATACATTTTAGAAAAATATTGAGTAGTCATGCAAAATTACATTTGTTAATTAAAAATATCTGTAATGGGAATTGAATTTCATTCAATATAATTAATATAATATTTTAATTATAGAAAATTTGTGTGAAACAGTCCCAAGTTTTTATTTTTAGATTACAAAAATATTGTGAAATGAGATGATTTTTCAATTAAAGTTTTGCACATTTTTGTTTTATAGATACTTGTTGGCATAGTCGGTTCTCTAGTGCTGGCCATAATTATAAATCCACTCTTCATAATTCCGACAATAATTTTGGGCGCAATATGCATTTATGTGAGGAGATTCTTCATCAAAACATCCAAGAACCTCAAACGATTGGAAGGAATCGGTGAGTACATTGAAGTCATTTATTGGTTCTCGTTTTATATTTATTATTAAATGCTCAGTTGCATAAAAACCTGTTAAATTTTAACCGTGATTAAATGCCACGAGAACCAATCAGAGTAGTCTTCTTTTCAAAAAATCCTCTTGCTTTTAATAGGCCATTAAAAAAAGTGGCATTTAATAGGCCATGATTGAAATTTAATAGGCTTTTGGGCAACCGGGTCAAAGACCATTCAAAAGTGGCATTAAAGTGGCCAATTAAAGGCCATTTAAAAGTGGCATTTAATAGGCCATGATTGAAATTGAATAGGCTTTTGGGCACCGGGTCAAAGACTTACTCCAAGTTGTTCTTTAAATAAACTGTCAGGTTTATGGTTAGCGTTAGGAGATCAAGGGACAGTTGCTGTACGGCTATTAAATTTAACCGTGATTAAGTAATGTTATCTAAGCAAGTCATTGCCATCCTATTATATTAAGCGAGCACTTTCTGTATGTCTGTTTATATTTTTATATCTGGTCATTTATGTGCAACGGATCTCGAAAACGGCTCTAACGATTTTCACGAAATTTGGAACATATTAGGTTTTGATATAAAAATGCGATTTCACTAGGTCTCATCCCTGAGAAAACTCGCTGAAAGACACGAAAAGGATAATAAATTCATCCTTGGAAAAACAGATGATGGTTTCGTCGTCTGTCGATAACAGAAGATGCGTGTGCCTGTGTGGGAAATCAGCTGGAGATTAGCTTACGGTATCTCGCGAGAAATCTAGAAATTTATATTGACTCGATCAAAATAATCTGATTTGTTGACATGAGATGGTATATATCATAATATTCAAAGTTAATCATTATTAACTTTATTTTGTTAATAAAGTGTTATTGTGTTATTCAATTTGATATGTAAACAATCTAAATTAGAACTTTTATGCTTTCAAATATTTGGACTGAAAATTTGACCTGAATTCAAGTGTATGGAACATAACCTACTTTTTGGAATATTTATAGTGTATAAATCAAAACTCGAGGAAGAAACAGTTTTGGGCTGTGCCTGTTAGTCCTTCCCCAATCATTTTGAAGAATTGAGTTCTGTCTATCAATAAATAAATAACGAGCGAAGCTCGGTGCCCCGATATTAAGAACTAATGAGCGAAGCGGAAGACATTCCCATGACGTTTTCATCAATCAACGTTCATTCATGGTTGAATTTAATATAAATACAATGCAACCGTGCATTAATTTTCTAACACTAACCATAAATTTGACAAGTGGTCTTTTATTCAATTTAGTTGAACCTTTACAACCGGACATTACATTCTCCAATATTTATATCACATAGATAATGAACATTACATTTCAACTTTGGAATCTCTATTCTTAATCAGAGATAGGAAAAGTCTATCGAATTTCATGATCCATTATGTACTGCTTTGTCACATAAAGTTTCAACACCAAAATGACTAATATAAATTATATTCTACTCAATATTTCATATTTTCAACACGCAATAATATTAGCCTGAAACTCGTGATTTTTGTGTTAAAATGTGATAGAACCAATTTTATTATCAATTTGGATAAATTCAAAATTAATTGTTTCAAGTGTTTGTGTTTTGTTTCAATGTGGAAATTAGTGAAGAATTGGAAAGTCGCACATAACCTTTATTTGGACAATTTATTTTATGGAATTGGGATGAAAAGAAGTTTTGATCTGTAGCCTGCTTCTTTGTCCTTAAGTTGATTGTAAATGACGAATAAATAAACCACTTTTGTGTAAATGCCTGTTGGCTCATCTCAAATTTATTCTCATCAATATTAAATACACTAGTTATTATTATCAATAAATGAGTGAATAAATAAAATATTTTTTTTGGTTTTTCAGCACGCAGTCCTGTATTCTCACACCTGAATGCTACACTCCAAGGCCTAACAACCATACGGGCAATGGAAGCACAGAAAGTATTGAAAGCCGAATTTGATAGTCATCAAGTAAGTAACTTTTTCAAGTTTCAAGTACAATGAAAATTATATTTATCCTGCCTTGAAAAACAAATGAAAAAAAATATGTACAATCGTGCATCACCCTTAGGCTAGGCGCACACCAGTTAGTCAAGACCAGACATGATCAGACACGTTTAGTCACGATACTTCACATAGTTGCTTATGAAGACATGTCTAATTGCAATGACTAATCAGTGTGAGTTGCGTCATAAGCAACTATGTGAAGTATTGTGACTAAACATGTCTGATAATGTCTTGTCTTGTCTTGACTAACTGGTGTGCGCCTAGCCTAAGTGATTAATCAAAGTTTTCTAAACAATATCAACTTACTCATCGTAAATTATTAGGTTCTCAACCAAAACCGGCATATAAGTGCTATTTCGTAAGTTCAATAAATATTGTACTACATGGAATAAATAGATGATTGATATTATTACTAACATTTTTGACGTATGAGCTTTAATAAAATTTTATCATACACATTTCTTATATATCAATTTTATCATATTAAGTACCAATGAAATTTCATTTATTTATATATCATGTTCTAATGTATTTTATATTTTAACTTTTTATTGATTTGTGCTGTAAATTGCATGGCTTGCTTAATTGCAGGATCTTCATACTGGTTCCATGTATCTGTTCATCTATACATCAGCAGGCTTTGCTTTCATGCTGGACTTTATCTCTCTTATGTTCATCAGTTGCATCACATACAGTTTCCTTCTCACGCACAATAGTAAGTTCAATGTCTTCTTTCTAAAACATTTTTTTCAAACCTTAGCTACTCTTTTGTGTATCTTATTTGTTCAAATTTCAATTAATTCATTTATTTATTCATCCAATGATTTTGATTCATTTTTTCACGACCAATGATTCTTCGACCAATCTTAATAAATTAGGTATCATTGGAATCGTGAAAAAATTTGCTAACTTTTTTGTCTCTTGTAAATTTTCTGTAAAATGGACGGTTTTCGAGATATTCGCCATCAAAAATTTAAAATGGCCGCCATTTTGAAAAATTTCAACGAAAAAATTTTTTTTTATTTTTTATAGTTGAGTCTTTATAGCATAAATATTCATGCCAAATTTCAGATCAATACAACATTTCGTTCTTGAGATAAAAATTTTTAAGTGAAAAAAACAAAATGGCAGCTATAAGGATAACCGCTGAGTTTTGGACACTTCAAATATGACATTTGTAGTCTCCTAGCATCCAGGTACAATACCCTAAAATTCTCGACACTACTTCTGAAACACCCTGTATATACTAGGGAAGGTTTATGTAAATAAATAGGGACAACTATTATTGCTGCATGAGTATTTATTGCAATCTAAAAAAAGTACGAAAACCAAGAATACACAAAAGCTCATATAAAAAATTAAATGTACACTACTTGATAGTATCGCATATCACAATTTATTTATTGGAATAATCTAAGACAATCACTCCATCTATTTATATAAAAACGTTTTATTTATCTTTCCATAACAAAGTTGAAGAAACCCTGAATCTGAAGTAACCAATTTTATTGAGTCTTGCTAAATTAGAAAGCCAATCAGAAGGAAGCTTACAAATCGTTCAAGGAAGAGATGACATTTTTCTGGAAATCACTTATCTTTGCTTGTGATCCCGATCTGTGAGGACGCACATGGAAATTAGGGTTCTTTCTTCCTATTAAATTTTTAAAAACATCAAGCCAATCCCTTTTTTAAATGTAAACTATTTGTAATTAATGTTTATTTATCTGTGAACTCAGTGTTGTTAAA
The DNA here is from genome assembly GCF_014356525.2 of Nilaparvata lugens. NCBI lineage: Eukaryota > Metazoa > Arthropoda > Insecta > Hemiptera > Delphacidae > Nilaparvata > Nilaparvata lugens. The sequence goes on from NC_052516.1 coordinate 27,418,572, forward strand.
GAGTTCTTAATTGTAATCTGTTCCCATAAATATATTTATAATACTGAGAGAAATTTATAAGAAATCTGGACCACACGCGAGCCCAGCAGAGATGAAAAGGACCTGCTTAATTAATTATTGGAAATAATTAATTTATTCTACAAGATCTTCAAGAACATCATTACTGTGAGTGTTTAGTTCAAACGAGCTTGTTTTTTAAAGGCCTTTCAATAAGAATTGGGGAATTGATCAAAGCGCTATATAAATTAATTCAAGTTTAAAAAATTCGCAACGTGTTGAGTGCTATCATATAGTCTATAAGAACGTTTTATGAATTTATTTGATTTATGTAGGAAGCTTACTTCCATGCACGGCACGGACTCATAAAAATCCTGAGATCATTGTATAGTTTATTATTATTTACTCATTGATTTGAATATGTCATGTTAAATACACAGACCGAACAGGTTTTAAGTTGTAGAATTCTGAATTGACTTGAAGTCCACGTATCAGTATTAAATACAAATTTATAATTTTTAAAGCTCACAACGGTGAATGCTATTGAGCCTTGTGATAATCATTCCATTTATTGAAAAGACTTATTTAAAGAAAATTATAGATATAAGAATATTTTATATATATATTATTTTATGGGAATATATTTTGTGTTTTATGTCAGCATACAAAATCATAGAAGTTTTTATTATATCCTAATTCATCTCGTGATATACAGTTTGAGCTGTCTTAGTACCAAGAAAAAAAATCTTCTGCAGCACATAAAATTATTGAATCAATTAATATTGATCTTATTAAGAGCATTCAGTACTTATCATCCTTTGATGATAGTCATACTGGTCCGCCGGAACAACCATATCGATAATTATATTAATAAGGTTCCAGTTATATCATATAAGGATCCAGAGAACTTCAAGAACTGGCGTTGTAAGTTCTAAGGAATTTCAGAAGGATAAATTGGTGAATACCTGTATTCATAGCGAGCGTTTTAAAAATCAACTAGAAAAAACCATAGTTGGTCTTCAACTCTTCATTATTCTCGATTGGATACATGGTTACTGGTAATCAGTCATCGACTATCTTTTTGATTTCCTTATTGGTACTCTTCAAGAACTTCACGGAAGCAGCGGTAAGAATTAATGATCACCAGTCATTGAACCCTGCGGTGATTAATTGTATTTGGAAAATTCATGCATCTACCACTGAGCTAGAGCTGCGGTTTGAACCCAGCAATTTTGTGAGCCGGACGGCCTTAACTTTCTGCGAATTTATTCGCAAAATAGGGATTTTAGCGACCGCTCTTACAAATATCAAGAATACCGCATCATCTGTAAAGGATTTGCAATTTACCACTTCACATGATGAAAACACAATTCATTAAAATGATTGGGGAAGGACCAACAGCCACATCCCAAAATTGTTCCTTTCCCAAATTTCGACTCATACACTCCATAAAGTGGGTTATGTTTCATTCACTTTTGAATTTAATTATTTCACTTTTGAATTTAATTATTATTTCCTGTTTGGGATAATCACGCTTTCAAGTCAGCACCATTGGTTTTTTTTCCTTGTGCGTCTTCAGACAATGCAGATACTGTAGCTCTTTCCTTTTCTAGGTCTGCGTCGTTACCAAATCGTTTGTAAGGCTATGAATTAGGCTATAATTAACTCCTGTGCCTCAATATGTAAACTCTGGTATAAAGATGTATCATGGTATTACATCATGAAATGATATATTTCCTTGATGTATATTTATACTGTATCATACAGAGTGACCCAATTGACGTTTCAATTTTAATTTAATATCCTTTTGTCAATTGATTTATGGACCATTCTATATATTTGAGATAGAAATGATCAAAAAGTATAAACAATTCATTGATATTTAATTTCTTAATTAATTCATACAATAATAGTCCAGTCAATATAAACATAAAAAAGGGGGTGTGCTTGCAATTTATATTGTAGTTCAGATTTTTCAATATATTATTTGGGTACATAAGAGAAGTCCAGAACCAATTTCTTCATGCAAAATTCCCTTGTGCTAGACACAGGGTGGTCCAAAAACCACGTATTTTCGGCTCATTTTCCAGTTTTCAGCTATTTCTGCCAAATCTCGTAATCGGACAGAAAAATTTGCTCTTGCCTTTTTTTAGATTATAGAATTTTGAATAAAATGAGATCATTCAGAACTCTCTATCTACAATGTGTACTGAGTTACGATTTTTCAAAAATTAGTGAAATTTGAAGAAAAAAAAAATTTTGATGAATTTTAGTTTTTGATCAACAATATCTTCCGATTGTTACCATTTAGATGTATAATTCAAAATCCCTCTGAGTGTATTTTTGCTCGTTCCTTTTTTTTAGATTATAGAATTTTGAATAAAATGAGATCATTCAGAACTCTCTATCTCCAATGTGTACTGAGTTACGATTTTTCAAAAATTAGTGAAATTTGAAGAAAAAAAATAAATTTTGATGAATTTTAGTTTTTGATCAACAATATCTTCCGATTGTTACCATTTAGATGTATAATTCAAAATCCCTCTGAGTGTATTTTTGTGCTCTACAATCTATGAACACCTAGAGCGCTCTAACTCATATAGATTTCCAGGTACAATCCAGGTACAGATTTCCAGGACAACAATGCTCCTTGTATTGTGAAAAACACCTAATTTTCAGCTTCAACCATCATCACGAACTACATTGTCCTCACATTGATATTTCGCACAATGACAAGTTCATGAGATTATGCTCTATGAGAATCACCCGTTAGATGCACTTCATTTCAGTATTTCCTAGTGGAGAGGTGCGCTTAAGGACACCTCAAGGATCAAAATATCAAACACATAACTTTTGAGACATTGCTCAGATTTCATCGTGATAAACTTCATTCACCACCTGTATTCATTTATTTTCCTACAGTTACCTTGAAAAGTGACCATTCCTGCACTGATTACAGAACACAAAGAATCACTTTTCCGCTCTAGTGCGCAAAGTATTACTTTGCGTACTCCAGATTTGCAACATGGCAACACAAAATAGTTGGTGGGTTATATGGAGGATTAGTGCACGAAAACAAAAATTAAATTGGTAACAATGACTGTGGTTAGATTTAGATAAGAATCATTTCAATGGCTACCCTACATTTATGATTAAATCCCAATCTAGAAATCCAAAAAAATAATTATGTTCATCTAAATCATAATTAAATAATCATCATTTACAAATTCTCATCATTTAATAATAAATAATAGTTCTTTTCTATTGATAATTATTATTTCAACTGCAAGCAATGGGAAAAGTAGCAAATATACATTATAAAATTCGAATTTTGAGGTTAAATGATTACCATTTGATATCCATATAAATTAAAATAATAAAAAACATAACAATACTACAATAAATATTCTCTGTTGTCTATGTTATTTTTATAAATATTTTTCAGCTTACTTTGATCATTTTTCTCGGTAATTTGAGCAAAAGTCTAAATTTCTGAATCCTGTTTCAGTACTTTTTAGCTGGATGAAACAAACTTAGGTACGATTCTTCCCGCTAGGTCACGCGCTTGTTGGTTCAGCCATCTTGCAGCCATCCCAATCAGCTGTTGGCGTGTATTTTGAATGCAAATTTTTTGTTCTATCTGTATTTTTTCTGATTCTTGAATGAATAAAAATGAGAACTTTGGCTGAGAATTGTCAACTTTAATTGGATTATTAATTTTTTAATGAATTAAGGTTGTTATTAATAACAGCATCACACACACAAACATTTGATGGATTTCAGCCATCATTTTACCCATAATCAACCACTTATCATATTCAATAGTAACTGTAGGAAAAGTTTAATGTGAAATACGTGAGCAAAGTTCCTCTGCTGCACTCAAGAAGCCATTCCGCCCTCGCCCATGACTCGGGCGTAAACGTTTCTTTCGATGCAGCAAACTATCACTTTGCGCACTAGTTGCACAAATAACTATTATGCAACTAGTGCTCAAAGTGACAGTTTGCTGCACCAAAAGAAACGTTTATGCACGAGCCGTAGGCGAGTGCAGAATAAAGGTTTCTTGAGTGCAGCAAACAAACTTTGTGCACATTTTTCACATTAAATTTTCCCTACAATTATCATTGAATATGAAAAGTGATTAATTATGGGTAAAATTCCCTGAAATCCATCAAATATTTTTCTGTGTAATTTTGTTATTAATAATTAAATTCATTTCAATATCAATAAATGATTGGAATAAACCAATTAATTTGCAAATGTAAATCACTTTCAATTTATAAATAATTTATCAACCAATCAATTTTTAAATAAAAAATATAGACTATAATTTAAAATAATGAATGATAAATAAAATTCAAAATGTATAATTGAATATATTTCAATATTTTATATTCAGTATTAGTATTTATAATAATATCAATTTATTTATTTATCATTAATTTATTGAATTATTAAATTTGTTTATCAACTATTCTATCATAATAATTTCATTTCAATATTTAATATTTTTATAAATTATATCATTTCAAATAATAAGAATATAAGTAAATTTATTTATTATCAATTCATCAATTAATAATTCAAACAATTTTAATTTCTAATTCTAATAATTTATTTTAAATATTTAGTTTGTCAAAATTACATGAATAATTGCTATTGAAGTTGAAAATTCTCAGCAAAAGTTCTCATTCATATAATTATAAGAAAATCAGAAAAGAATACAGATAGAACAAATTCACATTCAAAAAACACAGTCAACAACAATGTTGATAGCTGATTGGGATGGCTGCAAAATGGCTGAACCGACAAGCGCGCGACCTAGTGGAAAGAATTGTACCTAACTTCATTTCATCCAGCTAAAAACAGGATTTAGATATTTAGACTTATGGTTAACTCAAATTACCGAAAAATACTATAAGTAAACTAAAAAATATTTATTAAATAACATAGACAACAGAAAATATTTTATTGTAGTATATTCTAATGTTATTTTATTAATTTTATTTACATGGATTTCGAACGGTAATAATTTAACCTTAAAATTCGAATTTCATAATGTGTGTTTGCTACATTTCTCATTACTTGGAGTTGAAATAATATTATTACTGTCAATAGAAAAGAAACATTATTGATGAGAAGGTATTAACTTTGTTGAGGTTCTGACACTGTGTTACTTGTAAATATTTGAAAAAAACACTTACTTTTGTTGGAGTATTGAGGAATGCATTTTGAGAAGGTATTATTTAATTATGATTTAGATAAACATTATTATTGTTCTGGATTTCTAGATTGGGATTTTATCATAAATATGTAGCAATACAGCCATTGATGATTCTTATCTAACCACAGACATTGTTATCAACTTAATTTTGATTCTCCTGCACTGGCACTTGCGTTGTCATTCTGCAAATCTGGAGTACGCAAAGTAATACTTTGCGCACTAGTGCGGAAAAGTGATTCTTTGCGGCCTGCAATCAGTGCAGAAATGGTCACTTTTCAAGGTATCTGTAGTAAAAGTAGTTTTATTCATAAAATTTATTCCTCATCTTTAATTAATTGTCCTCTTATTTTCATGTGATTTTTAGGAGAAGGAGGAGGTACATTAGGAGTAGAAGCTGGCCTGGCAATCACACAGGCCATGTCTATTGCGGGTCTCCTCCAATGGGCGATGAGATCCTCAGCTGAGATAGCCAATCACATGACAGCTACTGAACGTGTGCTGGAGTATGCCAATCTCGAACCTGAAGAGAAACTGGTTGGTGAGTACCTACTCAAACTATTTCTTTAGATAGTAATAAGAAATCACTATTTAATTGGCTGTTGCATGACCGTTTTATTGTTTGAACAAATTTTTTTATAGTACTTGAGTTTCATTTTATTAGTTTTCACCATTGAATTTTGTCTTTATTATAGCATTTTATAGTAGTTTTTCTGCCAACTCACTCTGATATTGTATTTTTGAAATGATACAACACCTGCCAATTTATGTTCACTTTCAATTCTGTATTTTTCTAATCCTCAGTTTCCTCAGAAGATGATGCCAAGTATGGCGTTGAGACTCGAGTATGTTTTCAAATAAAATTATTTTTGTGGATTTGACAATATTTGTGTAATCACTTTTTCACCTCGTACTTGAATTTGGCGATTTTCTTCAGTATTTTGTTTACTGTGTGACTTTGTCAATTGCCAATGTTGGTTTACGACAATATGCTCTGGTTTACTAGAGATGAATAATGGTCTAACAACCGAAACTAGTATCTCAAATTGATCTAATAAACAATTGGTTTTGACAATATCAAGCCGTCTTCATCATATATGGATGTATGTCACAACATCAGCTTCATAACAGCACAGAGAGTTATTTGTTCTTGAAAACTTATTGTAAAAATGGAAGGTTTCTATTGTTGAATTTTAAAATTTGAATTTGATTTTCTATAGCATCATAATATTGTTTGTTTTTTTTTCAATTCAAGTTTCATTTCGCTCTCTTTTCATTCAGCTACTCATTCTCAAGTTTAATCTCAGCTATTCATCTCCCCATTGGTCCATTCATGAGAAATCATCACAAGTAGTATCGTTTGTACTGTATCATCATTCATCCCCTCATCATCACCTCGGCTTAGAATACTTTTAGAAATTTGTCTTGTAAATAAATAAATAAATATGTTACAGAGAGCAAAAAAGAGAAAGAGGACCTCAAAGATTGGCCGTCAGAAGGAAAAATACAATTCGATCATTTGTTCCTCCGTTACTCTCCGGAAGAAGAACCCGTGTTGAAGGACATCTGCCTGCAGATCAATCCTAATGAAAAGGTGAGAATTTCAAAATTCTATAACATTTACTTATTTTTGAATAAAATTATAGATCTGATCAATATAAATTTGATAAATGTTTATTCTATGACATTAGCATATTTACAATGATACATATAGGTTAGGAAATAACTTACTTAGACAGATTGTATTATAATTATTGTATTATAAATTATTTCATTTTTTGATGATGCTTATTGCTTTTTTGTAAAGTTCTACGGCAAATAATCAAATTCTTGATTCTTAAAAAAATAGCATAGATTTAAATACAGTACTGTTTAATTCAGTACTTATCACAATATTACAATACAAAGACCTTAAAGAGATATAGACCCACAATGCCTATGCCTTTCCAATGATAGCTCTTACTTTAATTGAAGGCCGCCATTGGGGTATTTTAACACGAGATATTATACATATATATATTTGTAATACTATAGATTACAAAGGCATTGGTATGTAATAATCTTATAGGTTGCCCCCTCAATGGCCGATTTCAATTCCAAGTACGACACTAGCGCTGCATGTGAGTCTATGCATCTTTAAGGTCTTTGTTACAATATATCAACATCGTCAGATTCCACAAACATAATTATTTTGTACATAGTTTTATTACAATTGTATATTACAATTGCGTTTTTGTAGTTACTGGTAATTTATTAAACCAGTAGAAGTCAGACAACATTTTACTAACGCGAAAAATACTCTGTTTTTAACACAAAAACAGGAGTTTCAGACTTCATTACTGGGCTTCCAGCCTTCAACATCACTATGCATATCATCCAGTCATTTACTCCTTATAAAACTTCAGAAACGAAACTACGTTCTTCCGATTGGAAAATCCCTTACTATTTCCAATTAAATTTTGGAAAATATAGTCCAATTTCTTAGATTATTTCCTAATTTCTGTTCATGCCAAAGGTTTTTTCTCTGCAAGATATGCCAAAAGTTTTTCCTCTCCAAGATAAGCCAAAAAGTTTTTCCACTCAAAAAATAATCTGTAAATATTATCAATTTTAAAGGTTAGATAATAAAGTTTAATATTTAATAAGCCCAATAATTACTAATAATTTATAAAAAATTCACAACATGTTCGTTTTTTACTTTTAGGTCGGCATAGTTGGTAGAACCGGCGCGGGAAAATCGTCGCTGATCCAAGCGCTGTTCCGCATGTCGGCGATCGAAGGATCGATCTTGATCGACGGTATCGACTCGAAGCGGTTGACTCTCGAACTGCTGCGCTCTCGAATCTCGATCATCCCGCAGGACCCGGTCCTGTTTTCGGGAACAATGCGCCGCAACCTGGACCCCTTCGAGGAGTATCAGGACCATGCTCTGTGGAGTGCTCTCGAAGAGGTATGGAATTACGTCGCATCCACATGTTGGCCCAATGAAGGCCAATGTCGGCTAGCGCCAGTGTGTGGATGGGTGGTTTGCCAGCGCTGGCCTTCATTGGGTTCTGGATACATTGCAGTCTGGGTCAGCTTACTGGGCCAGCGACTGGGCCAACATGTGGATGCGGCATTAAGGGTTCATCACTCATACAGTACGGTAATGATTTCAATTTGGCTTGAGCTACCAAGCTTCTGTAAGCCGGTTTTCAGCTGAGATCGGCTAGACGAATTCAGAAGAAGAGAAAGCCGATGATGATGATAATGACCACCTAGGATTATATTACCAATCTTGGATTATAATTTCACCAATCTTGAATGTTTATTTCTATGATATTAAGCCCCGGTTGCACAAAAGCCTGTTAAATTTTAATCATGATAAAATGCCACGAGAACCAATCAGAAATATTTTACGAAAAAAGCCTTCTCTGATTGGTTCTCTTGAAATTTAATCATGATTAAATTTAATCTGTGCAATCTGTTGGGTACAATAGAAATGGACCTGGATAAGTAATTATATAGGTTATATAATTATTATGAATTTAATTTATTGTTACTGCCAACATAAGATTCCATGTGTGTTGGCAGTGAGTTTAGTTCCAGTGACTTATCCTACTTCAGTTCTGGTCAAGTAAACAAATTTATTAATGCCAAAGAATATGGCCCGAGATCTTTAATTTGATATAGTGAGTTCCACGCTATAATGGCAGTGGGGAAAGATAGGAAAAATACGTTACCGATCCTCTGTCTTATCAATGCCTTCTATAGATGGTAGCTGATACAGGTTTATTGATGTAATATTATCTATTCATTCTCGTTTAAAATAAACAGTTATATTTTATTAAGCAAGAAATTATATTTTCCAATAATTTCATAATGAATTTTCATAGTTGAGATGAAATATTTTGTAAATCAATTCTACATTGTTAAAAGACGATCTGGCAACAGATCAAAGCGAGAAAGAGATAGCGGAGCGCTATCCGCTTTGTTGAATGAAAGACAGGGATAGCAATACTGCTAATCAAACAGTCATTAAAACGTGGACCTCACTATCGATATTAAAATTTGATATTGAAACTATAATTCTATATTTCTACGTCAATATTATCGATATTTTATACTTCAACTAATAAAATAGAATCATAGTACCCTATTTTATTAATACAAGAAAGTAGCCCTGAATTCATACATTTTATACTTCAATATTATCGATATTTTACTTCGATTCTATCGATATTTTTAATTTGATATTATCGATATTTTTACTTGGATTCTATCAATATTTTATCATTTGATACTATCGATATTTGCGTGTGTTCAGGTGGAGCTGAACGACAGCCTGCGCAAAGAGTACGGCCTTCAGTCAGCCGTGGCAGATGGCGGCACCAACTTCAGCCTGGGCCAACGCCAGCTGGTGTGCTTGGCTAGGGCCATCATCCGCAACAACCGCATCCTCGTCATGGACGAGGCCACCGCCAACGTCGACCCGCAGACCGACGCCCTCATACAGAACACCATCCGCAGGAAGTTTGGCAACTGCACCGTCATCACTATCGCGCATCGCCTCAACACTATCATGGACTCCGATAAGGTAAACCATTAGTCCAGGCGCTGGCTTACATTGAGCATACATGAGAGAGGCAGAGAATTTGATTCCAGATTATTGTTAGGGGGTCTTTAGTGTATATGAAACTCGATGTCGTCACGTCCCAAGGTGGTCGACAGATTGGGGGGAGGGGGGTAAGTAGTAAAAAACGCGCGCTTATAAAATCGCCTGTCCTGCAGTTACTATTCATATACGTATTTATAGCAGTAGAACAGCTTTGACTTTTTTCTAAATATTATCTACATATAACTGGCTTTCAATATGGTCCTCTACATTTTTACGATAAACCGCATAGTTTTTCCGTAAAAAAATAAAATATATCGAAAAATGTATTTTTTTATTATGGACTTTTTTTTTATTTCTCCAATATTTGAGTCGTTAGTCGACTTAGAGGAAAAGGTTTCCAATAAATGTTGTAGGCCGTTTCTTTCTGGATCCAATGATGTATATAGTTTAGGGGTTACGGTCATTTATTTCAGTCATTTCTTAGTTTCCTTGCAGAATGAGATGAAGTTTGTAATTTTGACCATAATTCGTAGAATATGATGAGAATTATCAATTATTGAGGCTTGAGAGTTGAAAAATCGTGTTCAGCGACCGAAAATACATAAGATAGCGTTCCTGAAATTCATAATTTGAATGCATAGACAAGTAGGAGCGATGCGATAGGCAGGCCGCTACGCGCATTAATCATAGGGGTGGGCCGCGCCGCAGCGTAACAATGCTACTTATCCCCCTCCCACCGCCGTATCTATGATCGTAACCCCTAAACTATATACATCATTGGATCCAGGAAGAAACGGCCTACAACGTTTATTGGGAACCTTTTCCTCTAAGTCGACTAACGACTCAAATATTCAAGAAATAAAAAAAGTCCATAATAAAAAAAATACATTTTTCGATATATTTCATTTTTTTACCGAAAAACTATGCGGTTTATCGTAGATAAATTAGAAATTATATGTAGATTAAATGTAAATTTAAATTATTTAGATTGAATTGTAAATTATATTATATGTAGATAATATTAAGAAAAAAGTCAAAGCTGTACTATGAATAGTAACTGCAGGACAGGCGATTGATTTTATAAGCGCACGTTTTTTACTATTTACCCCCCTCCCCCCCAATCTGTCGACCACCCTGGGACGTGACGACATCGAGTTTCATATACACTAAAGACCCCTAACAATAATCCGAAGTCAAATTCTCTGCCTCTCATGTATACTCAATGTAAGCCAGCGCCTGGACTACATTGCAAGTTTGAGACCCAGATGAACAAAAGCCTGTTGAATGCTATTCATGATTTTGAGTGCTAAGTAGAAGAAATTTTGTTATCAATTCGGATCTTAATCTTTTCTTAATTCAAAATTAATTGTTTCAAGTGTTTGGTGAGAAAATTAGACAAATTTTATAAAGTGAAGAAAACATAACCTTTTTTGGACTATTTTAATAATCAAAATGGGGGGAGGAACAGTTTTGGGCTGTGCCTGTTGATCCTCCCCAAATTATTTTACATGATAATTTTGTATCATTGAATCAATAAAATAATAATTGACCGAGCGAAGTGAGCTCTAAGATTCAAGTCGACGGTTTGGCATTTCTCTTAATGTTTAAATGTTTATATGTCACGCATTTACGGCGGAACGAGCGAATAGATTTTCATGATATTTGACAGGTATGTTCCTTTTTAAATTGCGCGTCGACGTATATACAAGGTTTTTGGAAATTTTGCATTTCAAGGATAATATAAAAGGAAAAAGGAGCCTCCTTCATATACTCCAATATTAGAGTAAAAATCAGACTATAGAATTATTTATCATAAATCAGCTGGCTAGTGGACTATAATACTACCCGTTCAAAAATATTGAACATCTTGAAAATGTATCTTTCCATCAACGTTAGTAGACTGTTGACTATAATACTAGCTGTTCAAAAACATCGAACATCTTGAAAATGTATCTTTTCATCAACGTTAGTAGACTGTTGACTATAATACTACCCGTTCAAAAACATCGAACATCTTGAAAATGTATCTTTCCATCAACGTTGTAGACAGTTGCAACCAGACCTGATAACAGCGCTCAGACTCACATTCCGGGACGAACGTCACGATACGATAGGACAGAAAGCTCTATGTTTATTTAGGATTTTTTCTAGACATTTTAAATTGATAAATTATTTATTAATTTTTGAGAAAACATAACAACAGGTCAATGTAACTTAATGAGCGCGAGGTCTACTGTTCACAGAACTACTAGTAATAATTAAATACCACGAGAACCAATAATAGAAAGCTACTCTGATTGGCTTTCCTAGCATTTACAGACCGGGACCTCTAGCTTTGCCTATCGACAAAGGGCCACTAGCTGTTTGAAAACATCGATCAATTTTGAAAATGTATCTTTGCATAAGCAACAGATGCTCTGTTGTATCTTCTCTAAAACAACGTGTTGCATCCGAAAAGATACATAAGGAGTTTTTTGGAGTTACGTCTTTTCAGCATAACACAGCCTATCAGCTGACATTCGCTCAACATGCTCTTTCCATTGTTGGTGATACGTTGCAACTCTCTCATTTATGATCATCGCTGTGTGTAGGGAGCTTCCTCCATCTAGGGGTCTAACGTTTATGAAGCCTGATGTTTTTGCAAAGCCGTGAATATTACCCCGCGAACCATACCTTGTCCATATGTCGTTTCAAAGTCACGGAGGCAAAGCTACGGGACGCGTACTTTAATCCCGATTAAAAGTTAACAGATGTTTGTGCATCCGGGTGTATGTTTTGTATATTGACAATGCAGAAATTCTTGACATGCTACAACAGTATATTTCACACTTGAAGCGGAACATGAGTGTTTGGCGGCTCGAGATCGCTGTTTTCAAGACTCAAATGAACTTGAGAACTTGAAGCGTTTGAGCACCGGCAAAACATTTTTGCCTACGTAGTGAACGCTATTTTTCGCCAAAACACTAGAAACGAACTTGAAACTTGACAAACTAAAAAATTTGACCTGCCAAAAACTTATCGAACTGAAATCTTGATGTTTAAAAAACTTGGCAAACTAAAAACTGACGTGAAGAAATTTATTTATTTATTAATTTAATCATTCAGAATTACACAACTTACAGAAAAGTACAACAGGCTTATAAGCCCAAAACTGTTCCAATTCTAATTTATACAACAGTCCAAATGTAGCTAGGTTATGTGTCACTTAACATTCTTCAATTACACACTCAATTTACAATTCAAAACACACAAAAATCATTTTTTAATTAAAAAAATACTTCTAAATTAAATTAAATCAATCACAATTAATTATAAAATTACAAACTTTGAAAAAACTATAAAATTTTGAGACCAAAAAGACAAATAAAGAAAAAGTCAAAGAAATCTTGGAGAATTGAAAATAGGCCTATAGCCATCTTCGGAAAATTAATAATCTTTATGCAAAATTTCAAGTTAATCAGTTTAGTGGTTCTGACGTGATGATGCGTCATTCGTAGATTTCTTATCCCTACGGCTATAAGCCGGTGGTTCTTTCCTTTATTATACAGTATTATAGATGAATGAGAATGCAAATAAAAAATTTGATTTGATTTGCAGGTATTGGTGATGGACGCGGGGCGAACGGTGGAGTTTGGACATCCGCATGAGTTGCTTCAGAAGCAGGACGGATATTTCTTCAAGTTGGTACAGGAAACAGGACCCAAAATGGCGCGCAATTTGAGTGAGATTGCTAGGAATGCGTACAGCACGAATTTATGATTGCTGAAATACGGCTAAGGCCCGGTTACTAGGATACTTATCAGGTCTAACGAACCGTTAAACCTATAGATTTATTAAATTTAATAAGGCAAGGTTTCTTGGATACTTATTAAATCTAATGGACCATTCAACTTGTTGATTTTAAATAATGTTCAAATAGATTTTAAAATATGTCTCCAAATCGAACGGACCTTTTAACCTATAGATTTAATGTAGGTTTATTCGACTCAATAAGGCACGGTTTCTAGGATACTTATTACATCCAATGGTCTATTAAACTAATATATTTGAAATAACGATCCATTAGATTTAATGAATACGTGTTCTATTGTCAGTTCCTCGAAAGGAGAGCTAACCACAGCATAGAGTTTGCGTTTGTGTGTGTATAGAAACGATGACTCATATCATAGCCACCTCTAATACAAGGCCGCGGCCTACGATATTGCAACGTCGCAGTGTAGGCCTATAGTGAGGTCCACGTTATAATGACAATATTTGATCAACTTTGGTTTTGCTATCCTTGTCTATCATTCGACAAAGCCGGTGGTACTATCCTTTTCTAGGTCCACAATGATGCCAATTATGTTTTTGACAGTGTAGAAATATAATTAATTAATGCAGAGAATCGGCATTGCTATTCTCCTATCTTTATCCACTGCCATTATAACGTGGACCTCACTATAGAATCTAATACATGATTGGTGTAAAAGATCAGCTGGTATTTTTTTTACGCTGTGGCTACAGTTACGGTAACCGTAACTCCATTCGCGTTCCGGTAAACATTTGCGCAGGCGCGGCTACCGCTATTTACATGTGCATTGTGGTGTTGATGGTTTTTGGTGACATGGTTATGATAAACTATCGTTTCAATGAAGTTAGTTAGAAATGAGTTAGTTAATAATGAAGTTAGTTAGTTACTTAGAAATTATAACCATGTGACCAAAAAACACAAGCACCAAAATGCACATGTAAATAGCGGTAGCCGCGCATGCTCAAATGTTTACCGGAACTCGATACGAGCTACGGTTACCGTAACTGTAGCCACAGCGATTTTTTTAAATCTTTTTCACCAATCATGTATTAGATTGTAGGCCTACACTGCGACGTTGCAATATCGTAGGCCGCGGCCTTGCATTAGAGGTGGCTATGCTCATATCCACTGTGTAATTGCTGGACTTTCAAATACCGGTTCACAATGCTTCTTCTCACCAAAATCACGTACTGTGTTTATTCAGTTCAGTCTGTGACAAAGATGTTAGTTGGCTATTGTGAATCGGTCTTAATGCTCCAAGATCCACTCACATCATGTGCATGTCTGTTTACATTGGCTCCCTGATCCGACTATAGTAATCAGGCCTAAGATTATCAAAAATATTATTAAATATTTATTAATAATATTCAATAATGATATATAAATTATAATATCCATCTGAATATTTTATAAAATATTTGTTTAATTGATAGAATTGTCTCTCATGACAAATCCTCAATTAAAGGTTCACCTCATCTTTGATGAAAGTTGATCGAAGATCTTTTGTAATGTATCTGATGATATTTTAAAAAAATTATTTTTCTAATGAACCCCTATACAAAATTTGAAATAGCTACAAGCCTGGCAGAAATAACTATACATTTATATAGTACGAATTTTTTATACAGTAATAATTAACTTATGATTCGTGCTATTTCCTTCGTTATTATCTCATAGACAATGTTTCTACAAAATCAGAATCGATATTTTTGATGTACCTAGATTTTGTATGGTATAAAATAATTGTCAAAGTAAAATGACTAATAATAAAATTTGGCTAAAGGCAATTGAATTACTTTGTATAAAAAGTATATAGCCTATATATTTCAAATATATTTTTTTAAAGTCGTCGATTTTTCAAGGATGTAAAAGTCCTTATATATACCTGAACATATTCATATTTTTATAGTGTTTTAAGATCTTATGATATAAATTATAAGCTTTTTAACTACTGATTGAATTATCCACAAATTTATATAGTTGATTTCATAGTAAATTTATTTTTAGCACAATAAAGTGATTACTTAATATGAAAATAAACTGTATACTTACCTATGAGATTTACACGGTTTAGTAGGTTAGATTTACACGCCTACTTTTACAGACGTTATGTAAGTTTTTACTTGTTATTGTTACTTATATTTTTGATAACCGCCAATAACTTGATAAGAACTAGATATTAATTGTGAGTATACCTGGTGATTTTAAGCTAGTAGAAATATATTTCAAAAAGTTCCTTAATAGAAAATTTACGAAATAAACTTGCCGAGTTACTATAAAAATTTTCTTAATGTGATCAGATTACTTTATTACTTAATATAATTATTACATCTTAATAAAATACTTAATTATCTTTGTTTTATCCATGATTGTTTCAATATGAAAGCATTTATAAGTAGTTTATGAAAAAATTATTAATTTCTATTTTGATATAGCTTTATAAACAAACCTCTCTACCAAATAATTCTGAAACTATTTGAATGCAAGGCATGACTTGATTGATGTTTACTCATTTTACTGCGAATGAATATTTCTTTTTTTATCTTATTGTAGAAGTTATACCTTCTTAGTTTGAATTGTTTCTTTCTAAAAGGTAAAAATCCCTACTATATAATTTGTAATTCATCAATCGCTATTGCTATATTTCTATTTTATGTTCGTATTGAACTTCAGGGAACCAAATTCGTTCAATTTTCGCATTTATTAATTATTAGATATAGACTGTTACGGTACAGACAAAAAATATTGAGATTATTCAAAAATGATAATCTTAATATTATACAAAGTGGGCCATAAGTACGAGTAAATCTCGTAAACGTTCTCAATGTTTTATCTGATAATGTTGAACAATTATTTTACTCAAGTTGATACAAAAATTATTATCTGAAATTAATTATAAAATTAATTAATTAATGAATTATTAAATTATAAAAATTATTATCTGATAATGTTGAACTATTATTTTACTCAAGTTGAGAAAAAAAATTCAATTATGTAGTTTTTGATGTTAATATTGGCTACTTTCAAAAACCTGATTAAGGTACTTATCATTTTACTCAATTTAAAAAATAATGTGATTAAATGAACTGTCTTAATTATTATATAAAAATATTTTACACACACCGATTATTAAATGAAACTTATTACAACATTGTAGTTCGTTTATTTAACTGAACTTTTTAACCCAAATTATATATTTTTTCTGTTTGTTTTGGTGTATGATTACAGATAATGAATGGTTTTTTAAATTACAAAGAAACAATGAACCAGAGTAGCAGAGAAACAAGGTAACAGGGTTACTCTTTATAACTGTGTAACAAAATGAACAAGGACTGCGCAGTAAGAATGCTGCTCACCTGGTAAGGATTTCTTGCGAAATTTACAGTTGTAAATTTACAAATTTATTTATTTAAGATGATTTAAAATTGAAAAAAATTGAAATTGATTGATGATGAAATTGTTAAATTTACAGTTATTTCAAATAATCAAACTGCTAAATTTACAATTATTGTAAATTTACAGTTATTTCAAATTATTAAACTGCTAAATTTACAATTATTGTAAATTCAGCAGTTATTTTAAATTATAAAACTGCCAAATTTGCTAAATTTACAGTTATTGTAAATTTACAAATTGCTACATTTATAGTTATTGTAAATTTGCAGAAAATTTCTAAATCCAGTTACACACACAAATCGATTTTTGAGCGTTCTTATAAATATTAGAACTTCAAGAACTTCGCCGTTCTTATAAATATTAGATTAAACATTACTTGACTAACACATATGTGTACCTGTAGTCAAGCTCTGTTCAATCCGGTAGAATATATATATAAGGACGGCAAAAAATCTATGTTTGTAAGTCCAGTTACATACACATCGATTTTTGGACATACGATCTTTCGCAGTCCTTCAATGAGATTTAACATAACATGACAAACATATTATGTGTATCACACAGTGTTTACCAAGTAGAATCCAGTAGAATTTCAAAGGACGGCAAAAATCGATGTTTATGTAACTGTAGCTCAACACTACTACTATACTATACTACTACTATATTATTACTTTGTAGATGTCTGTATTGAAAAGGGAAATTCAGCATTGCTGAGCACATATTGCAGAAATAGTTGGGTAAAACAGGGAATTTTGAAAGTCGGCTATTCTAGGGAGGTACAGCATATTCCAGGGTACAGTCATATTATACTAAGATTGTAATCCTATACTATTAAACGAGCAACTTCTGTTTATCCTATTATATTAAGCGAGCAATTTCTGTATTTATATATCTGGTTATTTTTATATCTGACTATTTTTATATCTGGTTATTTATGTTTAACGGATCTCGAAAACGGCTCTAACGATTTTCACGAAATTTGGAACATAGTAGGTTTATGATATAAAGATTCGATTGCACTAGGTCTCATCCTTGGGAGAACTCGCTGAACGACATTAAAAGGATAATTCATCCTTGGCTGAAACAGCTGTGGATAGTAAAAAAGTGAGTGAGCGAGTGAGTATGTGAAAAATCAAAATATCGCATCCCCGAAATTCATAAGATGATGTATAGCCAGCTGTGAAATATAAACACGATCATTTAAGAGAATTGTGTTCTGTTTATCAATAAATAAAAATATCTAGCGAAGCTCGGTGCCCCGATATTATGTTTAGATGTTTGTATTTCACCGGATCTCGAAAACGGCTCAAACGATTCTCACGAAATTCAGAACATAGTAGGTTTATAATATAAAGATTCGATTGCACTAGGTCTCATCCCTGGGAAAACTCGCTGAAGGACATAAAAAAGGATAATTATTATTCATCCTTGGAAAAACAGCTGATAATAATTATTTCGTCGTCTGTTGGTGATGGAAGTGAGTGAGCGAGTTCATGTGTGTGGGATTGTGTCAAAATTATGACTCAGCTGTTGAACTTACGTAATCATTCAATCAGGTACTTAGTGCCGGTCACAAAAAAGCCGGGTTATTTTCAATCCTGATTAATACCAGTAGATCCATCTTCTTGAAATGGTCTTCTCTGATTTGGTTCACGTGAAGTTAATCAGGATTAAAATTTAATCGGCTTTTGTGCAACTGGGCCTTTGTGAGGGAAATTTTTGCTGGGGAATTAATCTCAATTTACTGTAATAAGATAGATCATTTCTGTATGAATGTTATTATAATTTCGTCTTTCATAATAAATGTTTTATGCTTTTGTACTCCAGAGCGAAGCTCGGTCCCCGATATTAAACATTAATTTATAAAACAGCCCAAGTTTTGTATCTCAATATCAGTTTCTATTTTATGTAAAATAATTATCGATCAAATTTTGAAATAGCGTTTATTCAGAAATAATGATAACATAAAAAGGATTGCTCATTTTCAAGTCTTCTCGTTCAAGATAATGTGATATCTTTCTATTAATATGTGCATTTTATTCTTCACCATATTCATCTTAACTACAATTAAGTACCGTACTTCATTATTGTACTGTAACAACTTTGCTTGTCTTCATAATTAAGGTTGTTATTCGTCATTCTTTTTCTCGATTTGTTACATTTCTCTCACTCTTGTTCTCCTTCCTATTTTGTGTTTTGTAGCTGAATCAGGACAATTTCATAGGTGAGAATTGCCCCTGCTATCTGAAAATTATAAAAAGTACCTTCTTCAGCATCTCTAATACTTTAACTAGACTACAATATTTTTATTGCAAACTATATATTTCTCCTGAAAACTTTTTACAACATTATAGCATAATTTATAGAATATTTCACATCTTTGAATATGTTGGAATAATTATTCAATCACATTATTAATTGAAACTACCCAATTGAAATTCCCATAATTATTTATGAATTATTTATCGAATCACAGAACTTGAATTGAATGAAAAAGACTGAGAAATTGTCAAAAAAACACTGATTTATTGATAATTAGAAAGACCGTTTTCGGTTATTACACCATTGTCAATCTCTGATAAACTCAGTAGAGTCTGATAAAACAGTTTATCAGACTGAGTTTATCAGAGATTGACAATGGTGTAATAACCGAAACCGGTCTTTCTAATTATCAATAAATCATTGGTTTTTTTTGACAATTTCTCAGTCTTTTTCATTCAATATGAATAATTACCACAATATCAACTTCTCAACTACACAAAAAGTGAATCACAGAACTCTACATAATCAAACATAGCTTGGCGTATGTGACATGTCATAATAAGTGAACAAAAAGTTGAATAGAGTATTATTATATTATAGAAAAGAAGATCAATCCAGAAACAGAATACAAAGCCAAATCTTTCATCTAAATAACTCGAAACACTCCTCCATTTAAAATTTGAGGTACTATACCGTTTACTATACCATTATAAATCTCTAGTCTACTGAAAGCTTTAAGATCGAGAATAGAATAGAATGACTGCCTTTATTTTATACCTGGGAGGGCGAAGTTAGGGCGCAGTCGGCCCTCTCTTACACTCAACCCTCCAATACAATACTAAATTATAATTTAACAAGCAACCCTCAGTAAAATAAAATAAAACATAACGATATTTTAAATGAAAAAAGTAAAAAAAAAATAATAAGTGGAATAGTTGAATAAACTTAAAAGTAGAGCATTCTTAAAATGTAAAATAACAAAGATCTGTTGGGGAAATAAATACAACATTTATCACGGAATGATAGGATCGACGAAGCAAAAAAGACCATTATGGCTACAAACCTTATAAGCAAGATGAGAAAATAAGGAAATTAATAAAATACTTCTAGCATGAAATTAATTTTGAGAGAGAAAAAGAGTATTTTTTTATATCTGTCTTTAGAGTTTACTTTTAAAGTTGAACTTGATTTTCTTAAAATTACTCCAAAGAAATTAATTTTGAGAAGGGAAATACTTCTTCGAGAAAACTTTGGCTACACATCGAAATGATTCAGTTTATTAGAGATTGATGGAAATGGTGTGGCCACAAACTAATTGTTACAGACTACAGTAGTAACAATAAATTTCAAGTCGTTTTATTTCATATGAAGATTTACCATAACATCACCTCTACTACAACACAAGAACTGATATTTCTGACTCAAAGTGATTAGGAGACCAACTGAAGGTATTTTGTATGTTGTATTTTTATCAGTATTGTTTGTTGTATTTATTTGTTTATCAAAATGTTAGAATTCAGGGCTACTTTCTTGTATTTATAAAATAGAATTATAGTACCCTTTAAATTAATAATTGTATTCTTGTTTTATTAATTTTAAAGGGTTATAATTCTATTTTATAAATTATTTGTTTATTGTTAACTTTGTTGTTATTATTATGGTATCATGATCTATTGTTGATTATGCTCGCTCAACTCTTTGTACATAGGGCATGGCGCTGATTACAAAAAATGAGTACGGTTCGTACTCTATAATTATAATTCGACATCACAAGAGGTTTACTCACTCCAAGAAGAAAATTGCGGGTTATAGAGAACATATTCAGGCCCGTGAGTGAAACATGATCGGATGTCACTTCTTGCAGGAACCTTTGAACCTGAAAACAAAAATATTAATTACAGTAACTGAAGTAACTATAACTAATTGCAGTTAATATGAAACAGTAACTGGATAAAAACTTGAGAAGAAATTGAATTTTGAATTTCACGCAGGCGCTATCATGGAGAGTAACATCATCATTGTACGATTTTGTATCCGTAAAGATGCTAACAATATACTTAATTATATCATATCGTACCCTTACTGGCAAAACTCTCCAAGTCAAAAACTACAGTTTTGAGTTATAAGCATGAATAGGATTTTCGGAGAGTATTGCCATAGAGAAACAATAGTGTAAGCCGATTGTTATCTCAAGCATGAGAGATTGTTATCTCAAGCTGATAATCCACGTAGTTCTTTCCGGTGAAGCTGTGTGACGCTCGTAGTCTCTCATACTGTGCCGTTCATACACTCTCACCCCAACAAAACGGTAAAAAACGACAATAATCGACAGTAATCGGCTTGAGATAACAGTAAAAGTTGCAACATAAACGCCCTATACCATGGGATATCTACTTACGCTATTGTTTCTCTATGGTAGTACCATAGAGAAACAATAGCGTAAGGTACTACCATGCTACAAAGAGCAATTGCGTTTAGGTTTCAACACTTACTACATGTAATTATCAAATTTCTTAATCACATTTTTGCTCGATATTCATTTAAAATTAATTGCTCAAAAAATTACAATTTCAATAAAAAGTGTAATTCAAAATCAGAATATCACACTTGGTGAGTTTTGCCTGACTACCAAACAGCAAATATTGCTCACCATCTCCTAATTAATGACATTACTGTGCATTAATAATAATTTATGTTTGTGGAAAGCAAAACTCACCAAAGATGGTTAGTGAATTATGATTGATGGAGCGCTGTGTTCATGAGGATCAAAAACTCAGATAGTTAGAGAATAATTTTGCTAGGCCATAATTTGATTCCTTGAAAACTAAAAGACTTTGGTGAGTTCTGCCAGACAAGAAAAACGTGTCTAGCAACTTGGTGAGATCTAATAAAGTGGAAAAAGAGAAATAATAATGAAAGATATGACTTGGTGAGTTTTGCCCACTCAAAGAACTACATTTTTCAAGCCTATTGAGATGCAATATATACAAGAAACACAACACAGATAGTTTTAAAAACACCTGAAAACTTTCATAATAGGTACAGTATATTTCGTTGACTAAACCACCTTCCTCAACCAAAGTGTTTCCATAACCTCATTTGTACTTTTTTAATCAAAATTAGGGAGAGAAACAGTTTTGGGTTTATCCTGTTGATTCTCTCCCAATCATTAATTTGATATTGTGATTGTGGAATGTAATAAATAAAGTGGTTGAGGGAGGTTCTTCCTTCTTCACCATTATCACCTTTAGTCATCTCCCTCACCAGTTGAGGAAATATACTGTACCTATTAGTCTTTTTAAATTCATCTGTGCCGTGTTTCTATTAAGGTGCGTACAGACTTTCGCTCTGCTCCGCAATCGAACGTCACTCGAGCAGATCGAATGATGATCGACCGGGGAGCAAGAGTGGAACGCGAGAATAGCTAACATCTCCCGTAACGTTCATGATCGGAGCGAGGGCGGAGCGTGTTGGAGGCGCGTATATCTGTATGCACCTTAATACAGAGAGATAGAAAAGTCGCGCAAATATGAATGAACCTTCCTGTAAATAGAAGTTTCTATGAATAAGTTATTTATTTATTCAGTCATGTACAATTATTACACTTGAGTGAGAAGGTACAACAGGCTTATGCCCAAAACTATAGCTTCTCAAATTTTTACGACAGTCCAAATCAAAATTTATGTTAAGCCTACTTATTAAAATAACAATTTACACTTCAAAAAACAAATCTGGTTTCTGATAGCTCAACATGTAGCATCTACAACAAATCTAGAGATCATTGAACTGGATACTAGCCACCCCCGCCGCAAAGTACACCCACGCCGTGGGATGCTTTGTAAACCATTGCTATAGTAAACGCAAATTGGAGAGGCGGGTGATGATGGTGGCTCCATCTATGAGTGAAATTGGTAAATAAATAATATCGTGTGACCTGGCTGGCTCAGGTCTAATGTCAGAGTTTTCAGGTCGCAACTGATCAATTTCAGGGCCTCTGACATGATCTATAACGACTGCTTTTTAGGCAGCCGGGACCGATGGCTTTACGTGTCTATCCAAAACACGGGAGAAATACGTGTCCATCTCTGAGTAAAATTGGTAAATTTCAAGCAGTAAGATATGTTCAAACAGTTTGTCTGCTTCGTGTTTGTTTACATTTAAATTTGTCATCATAACCTAAATTCTCATTATTATTTTTTTTTAAATCCAGTCATTCATTTTATTCTAACTGAATAATTTGGAATGGACATCAACATTTCAAGCATCAATTCAAGCCTTCACTGAACTGTTGTAATTGTACAAGTGACAAGTATTTGTTTGTTTTACTCTAAAACATAAATAAAACCTGATTTTTAAATTGTCATGAATGATTTACACATCTCCAATATTTAGAATAACATATTATGCAATTTAAAGCTTGGAATTTACCAATTTCACTCAGAGATGGTGCCACCATCACCTGCCTCGCCAATTTGCATTCACTATAGCAATGGTTTACAAAACATCCCACGGCGTGGATCAGTGGGTCTACTTTGCGGCGGACCTAAGTCTGTATAGTGTTAAGCAGGGAACCCACTATGCCGTCACCGTTGCGTATCGGCAACATTGCTTCGCATTGTTTTAAACGAACGGCAACCCACTTTACCCGTCCGTCACCGGCCACGACCGTGTCCGTCAATCACCGTCGGCCACCATTGCTGTTTGGGGCATTCTTGCCGGATAGCCGGTCCGTTTTTTTATCATTCTTCCAGTCGACATTCAACTATCAGTGAAGTCACATCGCCAGTGTTTTGTTGTAGTGCGCCTTTGTTCTGTGAACGATGAGTACGGACAAAATGTTGATAGAGGCTATTAGGGAGTATCCCTTCCTGAATAATACTAGTGATAATAGTTATCACGACAAACGTAAATGGAATCGCTAAAAAAATCAAATGAAAAAGTAACATGACATTTATAAATTTACTTACTTCAGTGTCATGGCCAGCCGCTCCTCAGGACCAATGACTTCACGGAAGTTATTGTGTTTCACTGGGAATTTCAGTAACTCGAGCAATTCGTAGAACTTCTTTGGATTCATGCGGAAATATAAAAAGAACTTAGCATCGTCTTTTTTCAAGTCGTCAAACAAATGATGAAATTCACCATATTCGTTTCTTCTTCTGAAGATTTCGTGCACCCAGTACCTATGCTTCCTCCGTTTCTGTATCTCTTCTTCTTCAGCACATGCTGCGGCTATTACTAACAATTCCTCCTCGTCTGATGAACTCTCCATCGCAACTGATGCAATTCTTCTGGTTAGCTCTGGTTTCTGACGGAGCTAACCAGACGGTCAAGTGGGTTATCGCCGGAAAAATGACGGTGAAGGCGGCGACTGACGGTGACGGTCGGTGCTGGACGGTGCCTGATGGTGACTGCATAGTGGTTTCCCTGCTTAAGCATGTCGTTTTCTCAAGAGCAACGAGTTTTACCTTAAAAGGAGGTAAATAAGCCCACTTACAGTGGGGTTACCTTAAAGGAAGAGTTTATAAAAACAGGCCAACACACTGCATGAACTGAAGATTAACATCAGAACAGAAATCAAGAACATCAATGTAAACGTGCTGAAAAAAGTGTCATCAAACATGATAAAACGAGTTCATGCATCCATTACTGAAAAGGCAGCCATTTTGAGTATTTGTAGTAAAAATGTAAGTATTTTGTGTTTACATGTTCTAATAATAAATAAAGTTTGTAAAATACATTTTATTACTTCCTTATTTGATGATGTACGCAACTTTTTGATCACTCTTTATATTGGTGTTATCACTCACCTCAATACAATAGCTTTCGTAAGGACATTTAAAAAGTTCCGGTGTGACTTTTAGGCTTTCATCGTGCACTGCAGCAGCTTGAATGACCACGGCTGTGGTGCGAGCAACCAGAAACAAGAACGAGTACAAGTAGAATATGCTTGGAATGTAGTCTTGTTTTATGGAGCTGAAACATGGACATACTTGAATTTAATTTTTTTTCAATAAAAAAAAATTGAATGATAATTAGCAAAAGGAAATTTTATGAATGAAACTGCCCAAAAGATTGTTCAATATTTGCTTGAATGAAACTGCCCAAAAATTAATTGTTCAATATTTGCAGCAACAGAAGTCCTTTCTGCTATTTGTAATTCTTAGTTCTATAACTTAGTTCTTTAGTTCTGCTGATAATCAGCCAAATGACATTGATCTTCTCAATAATGCAGATAGTAAAAATTTCAGTCTATGTAGCAGATCTATTCTCATTCAATAGGCATATTCCTAATTTAAACATTAGCCTATTCGACCTATTATTCTCTACCAAAAGAAAAACTCATAAGTTTTTTTAAGGTAGCCCTAGTTGAAGTTTTTCCAATGATATTGAATTGCTATTGGATTGAAAATATCAATTTATTCTACTACGGTATTAAAAATATAATTGCTATTTCAATAATATTCCAAACTTGGGGTCTAATTGAATTGCTGCCTTTATTTAATTCTAGGAGAACGAAGTTAGGGTGCAGTTGACCCTCTCTTACACGTAATAAGCCTCAACCCCCATTCATGTAAAATTAGAAGATTCATTCGTAGGGCCTATATAGGCCAGGGGCGGATCCAGGACTCTGACCTGATAGGAGGGCGCGATGATTGGGGTTGTCGTCCGGGGACCAACCCCCTGTTCAACTCCCCCCACCAAAAAAATTGTTGAAGTTTTAAATCAAAAACTTTATTTTTTAATATTGATTAGATTTTTTATACATTAGCCTATAGACTACTTATTTCTGCACCCTCATCATTTTTTTTCAAACACACCACTTAAAAAAAGTGGGGGGACGATTGCCCCTCCCTGGATCCGCGCCTGATAGCCTATTGGCTAGCTCTTGAGACTAAAAGTAGACTATTTTTACAAACTTATAGCAATAAAAAATGTATATAAATAAGTTTTACTCACTCAATCTCAGTAATAAGCTGAGCACAAATAAAGTATATGTTGTTGGCCACAGATATAGCTATAATTTTATTGATATGATTGTCGACAGTTTTGACAAGATGTGTCATGTTCGCATACATTTCTCTGTATTCTCTCCATTGACTTTCTGTCAATACCTGAAAAAAATTCATTCAAGTTAACTGTTACTTTTGATAACTTATTACGCTACCACACGCTACCTATAATTGCTATAGACGTTGAGAATAGCCTAACGTAGGCTATTTACACAGATTAAGCGCATATTTTTGTATCGTACATTTTTTATAAACTGCAGTGAATTGAAAATTGATGAAATCTTTCATTTAAATAGACATATTATGTATATAATCTGTTACTAGTTATATCAATGGCACGTAATTTTTAGAATATTCGTAACCTTTTCGTAAAGAAAAGCACACACGACCTTCCAACTTATTCAGAGTTCAGTCGAGAACATCGTAATAGGAAAAGAAATACATTTGATAATATATCATTCCAGACATGAAATACATAGCGTACGAAATTCATAATAAAAAATAATCAATAATTAAAGAACTATTTTTGAAATTCCAACTAAACATACAGATTTTATTTTCAATTCAAAATCTGACACGCGCAATCATGCAATCATTGTTTTCTGATTGGTTGACTTTTGATGACATAATTTCAGGTGACTGTCAAAAAAATGATTGCAAAATTGTTTTAAACAATATTGAATCAAATAAAATATTATTTTTCTTTTTTTAATTTGTGAGACTTTTTAATTTGAGTTTTTTCATAGTTGGGTAGATGAGATTTTTAATAAGTTGTTGAAGCTTTTTGACATGGATGTTTACTTGATCGTAGTTGCTAAAAAATTTGATTACTCATTACTCATTTTTCCTCGTTCTTTGTCTTGGGGTTGAACGTGTGTCCGTGTGATCATTAATTTAAAGATTATCGTACAGTTTTTCAGTTTTTGACTAGGGCCCAGCATTAAGATGCCATGGCCTTTGAAATGGTGGAAACAAAAATCCAGAAGAAGAAAGGAGAGGTACGGTATGTTTTTATAAATTATAGAAGATGTTTTACACTATCATACAGTAATTATTTTCTTAATTTGAAAGAGGTTAGGTCAAGTTTGCGAAACACTGACGATATAATTATTATTGGCCTACAGGGTTAGTAAAAATTATAAAAACAGCTTAATATATCTTTTACAGGTATAATTTGACGGTTGAGGATTCTATTTCGATAAAAAAAAACTTTTGATCTAGTAGTCCAGTCAAGGAAGGGTTATAGAGGAAAAAGTTTGAAGGACAATTTTTGACCCTGCAGCTCTGTTTAGTGTGGTAGGGAGGTAAACATATCAAAAGTCTCTACCCCTCCCCTATTGCTTATATTGTTTTTGAAGGGACGGATTCAAGGATCCAAAGGTTCAAAGAACCCCACACGTCAACCGAAGCTTATTGTGTTCCCATGTAGTTTGTTAGTTAGGCAAACCAATACCTATGTCCTTTACAAGAACCAGGAGATTTTCCCTATGCAAAGATTCCATTCATCACCTGCTTGAAATCCTTGTTGCAATCCAGTGTGATATGCTTGGCAGTCTTTTCAGACTAATTAGTTCCACTCCTGGCCTTCTTTGTAGGTCCTTCCGCTGAGGAAGGGGCGGCCAAGTTTCCTCTAGGGCGCCCGGTCACCCTTGACTCAGTCCCTTGACCCACATTTGTGCCTGGTTTTTCACCCATCACTGGTCTCCTGGGTTTTGTCTTTTTGTCCCTCCGAAACTTCTCTAGGTCAAAAGCCTCACCTCACCCAAGAAGTTTTGCCTAGATGGCCGCCCTTCTTTGAGCAGTGGTGAGTTTTGGCTTCTCCATCCACAAACTCGTGACCTACGTGAGTTCCACTCCTGGCCTTTTTGTAAGCCCTTCCGCTGAAGGGGCGGCCAAACTGCCTCTAGGGCGCCCGGCCACCCTCAACTCAGCCTCTTGACCCACATTTGTGCCTGGAGTTTCACCCATCTTTGGTCTCTTGGGTTTTTTTCTTTTTGCCCCTCCGAAACTGCCCTGATGGGGCAGATCCCGTGGGTTTGAGATCCATTTTAGTCGCCTCCCACGACAAGCATGGATACTGTGGGTGAATTCTGGTTTTCAACACATTCTTGAGTACTATGATCGACTCAAAGCTCTCCCAACCCACAGGGGGCTCCCCTATGTTAACGGGGTTGCGGTAGTTCGAAAGTACCCAACGTTATTTGGTTTCTCGCATCTTCTTCTTCTTTCCCTATTCCTTGTTGTCTCACAGTGTCGGGTGTAGCTCAGACCATCTTCTACATTCTCTCCTGTAGCCAGCCAATCTTCTCATCTCACTCTAATTTTTGCCTCTCTTCAAACCTGCTGCCATAACACTGTTAAGATAGGTGTTCATTGGACGATGCAATTTAAAGTTCTTCACCTCTAAAAAAAACACCCGTTTTAAATATTGTGGAATTATAGTAGCAATGTTATTGAAAGTAAATCAAAATTTATAGTTGTTTCCTGAAAAATGTTATGATCTATTACCGGTATTCAAAATTTAGTTTATCAGTAATTGCCTACTGTATTCTGTGTTCTCTAGATGCATGTTACAAGAGCTCGTGTAGCCTACATGAATCCACTCTAAAACATCAGTGGTGTCCTTATGTGATATACGAAACTACACTAGGGACTAGGGCACCAGTGGTGTGCGTGTGAAATACTCGACCCTACACTAGGAAACAAGTGGTATTCGTTTTTAAAACATGACTCTACACTAGGACACCAGTAATGTCCATATGTAAGCCTATAGTGAGGTCCACGTTATAATGGCAGTGTTTAACAATGGATTTGCTATTCTTGTCTATCATTCCACAAAGCGGATAGCGCTATCTCTTTCTCGCTTTTCTCGGGTTAAAGAAAGGAGACGGGGCCGCGCTACCTGTACACTGGGCTATTGTTCCAAAAAGGTTCATCCTCCAACTCTCAACTATCACACTCTATTGTCCTCTGATTCTGCTTCATCACCCTCATTAGTAGCCGGAGTGGCCCCATCTGCTTTCTTGAAGGCAGTTTTAGCTGGTAGGAACTCATCTATTACTTTCCACCATACCTGTTACTTGTATTCTCACTTTATTATTGAATCTAGATCAGTGTTAAAGTAATTGTTATTCAGTTATTCCTAATGGTTCTTTTTGATGAAACTCAACTTGCTCACAAGCTGTATACAGACTAACTTGAGTTACATACAATTCGTGGCTACACACCACGTGCGCTATTCATCAGCTGATGATATGTCTATGTCTCTAGTATCATCATGTAAACTGAATATAATAGGACGTAAGAATAAGTATAAAAGGACGTAATCTTTATTAAAAAATAATACGTTCTTAGTTTGACTAAATTTGTACTTATAATCGATAGAATGTGTGTGTTTATCCAATCAATGTAGGTTACCACTGGTTTACAGCTGAAAATGCCTTTAAGTAATCAGACTGGGCCACCAATATATTCCTCGGAGTGGAATCCTTAACAATAGTCCACGAAAATGTCGAAATTCAATAACAATAGGCGACCACTGAAGGGTCACTAGAACTTCTACCTGTTCATCCATTGCTCTCGGCGGCCCCGTCTCCTTTCTTTTACCCCTTTTCTCTGTTGCCAGATCGTCTTTTAACAATGTAGAATTAATAATTAATCAGCAGAATATTTCATTTTAATTATGAAAATTCATTATGAAATTATTGAAAACTATTATTTATTGCTCAATAAGATATAATTTATTATTTTAAACTAGAATGAGCAGTTAATTTATGACATCAATAAATCTGACCAATTGACAAGACAGAGGATCGGCAACGTTTTTCCTATCTTTCTCCACTGTCATTATAACGTGGACCTCACTATAGTACATGATTTTACACTAGAACACCAGTGGTGTCTGTGTGTAATGCACGACTCCACAGTTGCAGGACATCAGTAGTGACTCTACACTAGGACTCCAGCGGTGACTGGGTTATTAATGGACTCCAGCGGTGACTGGGTGACTGTGTGTAATACATGACTCCACACGGACACCAGTGGTAATACACGACTCCACACTTATACGACGGTGGTGTCCGTGTATAATACACGACTCTACACAAGGACACCAGTGGTATCCGTGTATAGTGCACGACCCCACACTAGGACACCAATGCACGACTTCACACTAGGTCACCAATGCAATGACGAATTTCAACTCCTATGTTGAAATTTAGATCATGTTGAGCATAACGATTTTTAGACGCTCAATATTTATCGTGCAATAAAGTACCTACTTATAACATTAAGCAGCGGTGTTTATTAAATATGTTTGGCTTGCTGTTAAAAATGGTAGCTTACTTTATATTGTACAATAATTTAGGCTCAACTCACACTTACGCGATTTAGGTCGAGAAGAGACTCGACTCTAGTCGAGAGCATATATTTTCAAATAGTGACGTCGCGGAGACTAGAATCGACTGGTCTGACTGTCACCTTTTGGAAACACATGCTCTCGACTAGAGTCGAGTCTCTTCTCGACCTGAGTCGCTTACGACTGAAACTCAAACATTTTGACTTGAAATAGTTGAAAACCAATAATCACCCTTCCTCTAATTTTCCTGAGCGTTCTGTTGACAATAGTGAACTGAGCCGCCAACGCCGCGCTGATTAGCATGATGAATAAATCGATGAAATTCCAGATCAAGGTGGCTGTTAAACTCAGCCATAGAATCAGCAGACCTTTCCATACTCTGTAGTCGCTCTCCTCCTCAATAAGGTACCAGTGTGAGTTGAGCGAATAGCGTTCCAGAAAAATGTGAAAAGTCTCCTGTGAAAAAAAGTTGAAAATTGAATAAAATAAGTACAAAAAAGATTATATTTGTTTTTTTGAAATAATTTTTTTTCAAAACTTGATAATGATGTAGCCAGCATTGAAACTAGTTATTTTTAACCTGAGTTTTTAATTTGTTATTTTATATTACAAAAATCTTTAAAAAGGTACTATGGTGCTATTTTACAAATAAGAAATAAAATTATTATATATCTGAATATATACGTTTCAGAAAGTACAAATAAATAAGTTAATACTTGAGCCACCAACTGACAAAAATGAAAGGTCTCTTGTAGAAAAATTAGAGATTCAATAACATAAGTTATTGTATATATAGAAATAAGTTGATACTTGAGCCGCCAACTGACTAAATATCATCATGATAGGATTTTGTGAAATTCCCACTTTTCTCAAATTTCCTATTCAACCACAGATTTATATTATAGCCTATTTAAAATTTCATTCTTCATATTTATTATGATATTGCTGGATCGTTTTAGGGTTGAAGAATAGAAAGGGAATTCACCTTTCTGATAAAATTGAATAAAATATTTTTATTTCAAAGTTTTACTAAGGGTAATGGGATGTAAGTTCATCAATAAGTAGGTAATAGATATTGGTTTATATCACAATACCCGGGAAAATGTATTTTATTAGTTTGAGTTTTTCGTCTTTCTCAAACAACTTTAAGGTTTCTTTTAATGATTTAAGTAAATGTCGAGTAATTTGGACTAGAAAACATGCTAGGAACTTCTTTTATCTATAAAATATGTGAGTGGTCGAAGAAAGATGTTCAGAAATAATTGGAATTATTTATTTGAATGAAAAAAATAATTGGAAGAACATGGTTTGCTCTCTGTATATTATCAAGTGGAACAGAGCGACTGCATGTGTTTTAATGTAATGCAATTAATTTTAACACATTATTGGCATGAACCTATCAAAAAGTACTTGCATAGAAACCTGGCTTCCTCGTTCCGTTCAGGACGATTTCTTTTATTGAAGCTTTGACGGCCGCCCTTGTAGTAAGAACATCGTGAAACATGTGTTCAACTGGAATCAAAATGATTTAAAATGTTATAGCTTATACTGAAAAAATGTAGACCGTTGTTAATAATAAAAATTGGAACTCACTTCTTTATTTGAAACTAATATCTTTATTTGTAAAAGTTCCTCTTAACATGGATAACTGAACCATAAAAAAGAATTAGCGTCTGACAGTAACTATCATACAAGATCCATGTTTGTATTTTGTGGATATTCTTTCAAGCAATAGATTTTTTTATGAAACCTTTTTTATTTGTAATCGTTTCCTACTACTCTCAATCAAATTACATAATTGATTACGCTATGTTGACTTGACGGCAATAATTTAATGAATCCAAGTATCCAATAACTAACATAGAATTATTTTTAATATTACAGGTGAATGAAATATAAGTTTTGATATTTCACTACATTAATAGACTACAAACACACAGTTTTTTATTGTTATAGATTAATGGATTAACATTTGTGTTGAATAATAAACATTGTACTGTAGATACATTTTATTGAAGTATTCTTTTTGCATATTATCAAAATGAATGTTTTTATCCTCTACAATCATTTTGATAAAATAAAAATAATTCATACCATATTTTTTATTAATTATTCTGGTATGCGCCTCATTTAAAAACGTTTTAAAGCACAACAGATTTGCCGCCATTTGCCATTAATGCCTTTTTGATCTGGTCAGCTTTATTTTGATACTGGAAGTTGGTAACTTCCTACAGCTGATAATCAAGGTTGGAGAACAGTCGACACATCATTCATAACACAGGAAATATACATCAGATAAAAGTCTGTCAAACTGCAATGCAATTAATGAAAATAAACGAAACTGATAAGTCTCACTATCTAACAAATAATATTTATTATGAGCAAAATTTCCTCTGATAGCAGTTTAAACAGGTAAAAACATTTCAATTAAATCAACAACTGTTTGTTTACGTTTTAAAAGAGGTTAGAATATTGTAGTCTATTTATTCACGTCATCTTGATATTATTATTATCTATAGAATATTATCCAAATTCTTATCTTTATCTCTCTTTTACAGACTTTTCAAAGAGAATGAAGAACTTAAACGGTAAGTGTTATCTCTTAGTTGATACATTCCAGTTTTTCTTTTGCCAGTAGTTTTGACTGTTTGCATCACTCGTAATGTCTGTGTCAAGTCTAAAGTTTTACAACTCAACTGTATTATATATCAAATAGACAAACAATGAAGTGTTATTGCAAACATTTTATATGGAGAAAAGAGTTGACTACCTTATGTAAGTTAGTTGTACATTTTTCCAGATATTTCTAACAACTATAACAATATTATTTTTAAAGGCTACCAGATTACAATTTTATAGTTGCATGCTCCAATATTCTATTTTTAATTTCTTTATTGATAATCGTATTATTTTTAAATTGAAACTCCTAGTTTATTAGATTTATCCAAAGTATAATAGATATTTCTGTATTTGTAACCTAAGATTTTAAAATATATTTCCTAATATTGGCAAGAATGCTTTCAAGATGTAATATTCCAGTTTTTGGGGTTCAAAAACTTACTAAATCCGAGTGACATTAGTGTTCCAGTCATGACTACAAATCTTAGCAGAACTTTTGGGGTTCCAAATCTGTACATGGATAGTTCAATATTGTGCCATTCCCTTATAAGATCGGGCCACGAACGCGCAAGCTTTAAGAATAAGTACACGCCAATACAAGCATTTCCGTAGAATATTGTACCAGAAGTCGCTTTCTTGAAACCACCTAGAAATTGGAAAAAGTAACCATTTATTATTCATTGAATCAGAATTACTATAAGTGTATAACATACATGTTTATTATGAATATATACATGATAGCCCTATACATTATATCAGTTCAATACTGCATTTTGATTAAGTTAAGTTTTGGTTAGTTTCAAGTTGAGCGAAATATTATCACATAGTCAAATCCATAAGTTTTATAAGGAATATAGTATGTACATCTTTTTAAACACCTATTGTGTCCATTGTAAACTGGTACGGAAACTTTCAAAGATCATCATATTCTTGTACTATATTTATCTCTAATGTTATCATAATTCTCCAATTAGAGATAAGCCTTTGAATAAAATCAACCAACTTGATTATTCTATCCAAATAGTATGAAGCTATGAACACATTTTCAAGACCCACCACAATTTTAGTTACGGTACTCTTATCAGTAATGTATTATGCAATTTTAGTAGGTCTATAGTGAGGTCCACGTTATAATGACAATATTTGATTAACTTTGATGTTGCTATCCTTGTCTATCATTCGACAAAGCAGGTAGTACTATCCTTTTCTAGCTCCGCAACGAAGCCAAATCTGTTTTTGACAATGCAGGAATATAATTAATTAGGGCAGAGAATCGACAATGCTGTTCTCCTATCTTTATTCACTGTCATTATAACGTGGACCTTACTATATAGTTGAGTACATTCTACAATATTTTATGTTCTAATTTTGATAAGATAACTTCTATTTATAGCTGTCAGCTAGACCTAAGCCTGGTATCAAAGCGTCAGAGATGGCTGGAAAATTATATATTTACAATACAGAATAGAGTCACAAAATTGAAATTATTGGAGTGAAACTATTCTTGTACTATTATTGTATTCTTGTACTGGTAATTGTATGTTAATAACTATAGTGAGGTCCACGTTAAGGTGCGTACAGATATACGCGCCGCGAACATGAGCAATTCACTTTTAATCAGCTGATTATATCTGTAGGTATTTTTACAGAAACGGTAAGATACAGATATAAAAAGCTTAGCATCAGCTGATTGAAAGTGAATTGCTCATGTTCGCGGCGAGGAAATCTGTTCGCACCTTTATAATGGCAGTGGATAGAGATAGGAGAACAGCGTTGCCTTTTGTCTGCCTTAATTTATTATACTTCTACATTGTTAAAACCGGATTTGGCAAAGTTGCGAAGCTAGAAAAGGATAGTCTGTTTTGCCGAACAATAGACAAGGATAGCAACACCTTTGTTGATCAAATACTGCCATTATAACGTAGACCTCACTGTATAAGAATTTCAAGATGTTTCTTCCTATCACATCATCTTCTCTAAAACACAGGATTTCTCGGATATTTATTAAATTTTATGGGCCATTAGAACTGGATTCCCAAATATCAGTGTCAGTGAATGTCACCGCTACAGTGATAGGCCCTATATTATTTTCTCGCTTCGCCGTGCTGAGATTGAATAGTCTTTACTTGGCATATTTTTCATAGTCATCGACAGGGAATAGTCTAATCAGAACTTATGGAAATTAGATTCCATTTTGAACCTACAAATTTTATAGTCCATCAGCTTTAATGTGTACTAGTAAACGGGCCTTAGAGAATTGAAACAATTCAATATATTCAGTCCATGACCGCCAGTCGCCAAACAGACCTCGTCAAAGTTTAAAACAATTGGAACACGAATAACATGAGATGGCTGTAGATAGTTCGTTTCATGTGGCTCTGCAGATGTACTGCAATTCTAAATTATGAAACAGTCTCAAACTGTTGCACAAGTCCACTGGTTTCATCATCTTTGATATCGAACGTGAACGATTAACTAAAGTACAGAAGTCCCATCACGTCTTGGGAACAAAGGTCTACAATAGTTGCCAGAGTCAATAAAAAATTATCCAGTCTCTTTGTTCGGCAAATCGCTATTTGATCTTCTGCGAACAAACCCCTTCTATTCTTTGGAGGAGTTTTTCACACATTCTTTATAATAAATTAAGTAGGTATCATCAAGTGTTATGAATATTTTATTGACGTTGCTGATGACTGTATGGTCCGATCTATCTCTGTGAGTACAGAGGGTAGTTGATGAGTTTCTCACGTACCAGTCTACAAAACTAGATTTAGAGGTTTAATTCGATTGAAAACTAGGTTCGATTCTAAACAAGGTTTAGATTAGGGTTAGATTTATAGATACATTTATTTTGATTTTTTCCCTTATAAACTCTTATCAGTGTAGTACTAAGAATTCCAGCGCACAAACCGAGGTTTTGCTGGCCTTGTCCGATTGAAAACTGGCTATTTTTAGTTCAAGAATTTATGTGTTGATTGGAATTTTAGTACTATGTATTTTATAAATCATACATTGTATTCATCTATTGAATTGTTATCAATTGGTTAACAATAAATTTGAATTTTGAAAAAAATATTTTGCAACCAACCTGCAGCAGCTAAATTGGCCTGGTTGATGTTTCTCATGGAGTACCGGACGGCCAGAATTTCGATGGTTATGAATCCGAAGAGCAGGAAAAAGGTGTAGGCCGTGGGATAGGAGATCCAATGGAAGGCCAGTCTGTTAGGGTCGGCACTCATCATATTGGTCACTGGAAACGCACCCATGTACGAGGCCGTTCCCAAAATAAAACGTATATTCTGGTGTATGCCGAAACGTTTGCGTTTTCTGAAATCATTTACTCATTTATTGATAATTTTTTTAGTATCGATTAAAGTACATTCGTATGTGGTAGGTAGGTGAGAAAGTCCCACCTGGCCTAAATCTATATAAAAGCGAAATGGCACTCACTCACTCGCAGAACTAAAAATCAACCAGACCAAAAACGTTCAAATTTGGTAGGTATGTTCAGTTGACCCTTTAGAGGCGCACTAAGAACGGATTTGGAAAAATTTCCAAAGATACGCCCAAAATCTGCGTTTTTCCAGCGTTTTTTTGCGCTTTCTCAGCTTTATCGAGAAAAAATGAACAGAAAATGTTCAAATTTACTACAGAAGCTCAGCTGGGGTGTAATAATGTTAGAAGGAATTTGAAATAACGCCAAAGATACGCCCAAAATTAGCGGTTTTTTGCGTTTTCTCAGTTCTTTCATCAAGTAATAGACAGAAAATGTTCAAATTTGGTACAGAGGTTTAGCTAGTCTAAAAATTTTGTGATGAGGTAACTTTAATATTTCATCAAAGATACGCCCAAAATCACCGTTTTTCTCAGCTTTTCTGCGTTTTCTCAGTACTTTGACTTTCTGATGGAATTAAGCATGCTCAAATGAAAAATGCAGTCGAGCGAAGCGAGCCCGCTGATCTCATTTTTGGACGATCCAGTTGGGGGTCCAGGGGGCGGAGCCACATGGCTTGACGGATATGGCGAGCGAAGCGAACCTTATAAGTATATAATTTAATCCGTGGTCTAGTGGATAGTCATAGCCACCTCTAATACAGGTATTAGAGGTGGCTATGATAGAGTGCTTGCTTAGCAGCATAGAGTCCCGGGTTCAAACCCTCTCATTACCAACATTTTTTTAAACAGGTCACTCCCATGTTATCGGATGGGCACGTTAACTGTCGGTCCCGGCTGAAGTATGACAGTCGGAAGGCTCATTGACGGCTTAAATTATTATATATTCAGGCAAGGTGGGACCTTCCCGCAAGGGACTCCCGACCAACAAAAGCCATACGAATTTACTTTTCATCGTCATCTTCTATATTCGTCAAGTTGGAAACCGGCTGGAAATTTTTACTTTCCTTGCCCTATTACCATAGGTAAGGAAAGTATCGCTTTCCGAAAAAAATTAAGGTACCCCAATTTCTAAATTTCTATACGTTTCAAGATCCCCTGAGTCCAAAAAAGTGGTTTTCGGGTATTGGTCTGTATGTGTGTGTGTGTGTGTGTGTGTGTGTGTGTATGTGCGTCTGTGTACACGAAATCTCATCTCCCAATTAACGGAATGACTTGAAATTTGGAACGTAAGGTCCTTACAACATAAGGATCCGACACGAACAATTTCGATGAAATGCGGTTCAAGATGGCGACTAAAATGGCGAAAATGTTGTCAAAAATAGGGTTTTTCGCGATTCTCTCGAAAACGGCTCCAACGATTTTGATCAAATTCATATCTTAAATAGTCATTGATAAGCTCAATCAACTGCCACTAGTCCCATATCTGTAAAAATTTCAGGAGCTCCGCCCCATCTATACAAAGTTTGATTTTAGATTCCCAATTATCAGGCTTCAGATACAATGTAAACAAAAAGAAAATCAAGTGGAAAGGATTGAGCATGAAAATTTCTTCAAATAATGTTCAGTAACATTTTCACCTAAAATTGAAAATAAGTTCGAAATTCGAGAAAATGTGATTATTCAATTGCAAACTGTTGGCAACTATTGATTCTATTAAATCATTCACTATGAAGAGATAGCAGACCTCGTGTGTCTCCAACGTTATTGTCCTGTCACCAGCTGGCTCAGATCTTTAAATAGTAAACGTGAGATGTGCGTGAACACTAGCGTCAGATGATCAATTTTTATAACGGCAAGGAAAGTTGTGTGAGTGCGCCACACCAGATTTGTTTTTCTTTACTAAGCCATCAATGGGACTTACTTATGTTATACTTCAGCCGGGAGTGACTATTAACGTGACTATTAACACGGGAGTGACGTGATGGATTTGATTTGTTTGGACGTGTTTGTGACGGGAGTGATGGGAGAGAAAAAACGGGCTTTAGGCCGGTTACAGAGCTCGACCGACCGTCAGTGCGTACGTCAGTCGCGCTTGTCTCTTCCATAGATATTCCATGTATCCGTATAGAGCAGGACTGACGGCACTCATGCGTACGGTCAGGACCATGCGTTTTATACTGCGTACGAGGACCATCGGTCGAGCTCGTGCGCATCCGTTCCATCGGTCGACTGACGCGCTAATGAAACAAATAGAAGCTTTCAGAGCTGTACTGATCAGTAGCCCGATCGCAACATAACCAATGTGCTGACACGTCTGCCTGACAATCAGCTGATATTGAATTGAATAGCATAATGAGTGAATTCAATTAGGTATTGTCATATTTGAATTCAGAGTTTTTCTGTACATTTCTTCAATCATTTCTAAATTTTTTACTGAAAAAATCATATATTATTAATATTATCTACATTTTTTTGATCCGTAGCTTAAAGTGACTGCAAGTATTCCCAATGGTGATACAAGCTCGAAATAACTCACCAAAATTTCTGATGGACATTCTGAGGTAGTTGAAAAATGTATCTTCACCCCAAGCAATGATGTATATAATGGTACTAAATTCCCTTTGAAATGCTCTTTGGGCGACCATCGGGCGAACTTGATATCTACGTCTTTTAATCTTTCGTTTACGAAGATAATAAGCTGCAGTAACAATCTGTAAAGGCATCCATTTTGTGAGTCAGAAAAACTTATGTATCGTCAGGATGGTGCATACGCACTGACGGTCGGTCGAGCTCTGAATGTGTAAAACTGATTCATCGATGCGTACGGTCAGGATGGTACATACGCACTGACGGTCGGTCGAGCTCTGTAACCGGCCTTAGTCTTAATCATCTGAAATTTATTTCAGAATTAATAGATTATAATCATCTGGAATAAATTTCAGAAGATTATAATCATCTGGAATATATTTCATATCTGGAATACAGATGATTATAATTTTCTGAAATTTATTCCAGATGATTATAATCTCCTGAAATTTATTCCAGGTAATTTTCCAGTGCTTGAAAGTATAATTCTATGATTTGTCCAAGCAATAGTAGGATTCGATGTCATTCTTTTTCAGTAATTAATTGTCTTTACTTTTTCTAAAATGAACAATGCAATAAAATGATTTTACCTTGGCGTGAACAGCAATTCATCTCTGTTCGATTGCACAACTATTGGTTCGATTTTGTTGTTTTTGAAATTTTTGTCGATATACATTCTGAACTTTTTCCAATTTGTTGTCAGATCACTCCTAATTTGAAATCTCTCCATTGTCGTATTGGCTGCAAATTCATGAAGTCCATTATGTAAATTGTATTATGATGTGAAAATCATGAATTATGATCGATAATGAGTTTTACCCAACAATTTTCCAGCTCTTCCTTTGAAAGTAGATTATAATCGTTCAGATTATAAAAAATGTATTTGCTAAAAATTCGTTTAGCCAAAATATCGTTCTGTTGATAAAGAATTCAAATATCTAAAAAAACTATTTCTAGCCAAAATGTTTATTCTTTAAATTTCAACAGTATTGTGAGAACATGATTCCTGGATGTTTACAAAAAATGTTTTATGAATTGCATGAAATTTAATGAATCGGAGAACTAAATTATTTAAATATTGAAAAATATGTGGGGACATTTAATGGAGATTCCATGAATCTACCTGGTAGATTCAATATACCACGTGAAAATTATTACACTAGACCTTATCTTGCCAAGTAATCAATTTTTATTTGTTACCTGATTCATTTTTCAACTCTCACCTGAATTGTTTAGAATCACCCATAATTGATGCTTTTATAGAAGACATTTTTGTTCTTTATAATTTGCAATTATCGTACCAAAAGTTTTTGAAACTGTGTGACTTCTTTTTATATTACAACAAACTCTTGAGGTTTAGTGAATTAGGTACTGTACATCGTTTAAGGCTCAACCGTCATTCCATCAAGTTAAACATTTTTAAACTTTCTTAGTTTGTGTTTTCAACATTTAATGTTGATTTTAAATGTAACAAATCTCCGATTTTAGTTTCTATCACTCAATAAAGTACTATCAATAAGATTTCAACTTGGAGCTTTAGATACCCTGTCCTCTAATACTAGATCTTGAATTTCAACTGGCACCTATAAGGTTTTCAACTATTGGTGTTCACGAATTGGTGTTTTCTCTGAAATTATCCAGCAGAAGTATAACTCAATGATATTATCATGATTATTTCCCACAAACTGAACAGTTGTGAAAATTCTCACAGTCGATCTGATATTGATATCATAAAAATGAGTTTTATGTAGGAAAATCCAAAACAGCACATGGGCTCTGTATATGATGAGTGGAACATTCTTGTTCCCAACAAGTGATATATTCTTTGTAATCGATTTCAATTTTAGATAGAAGGGTTGGTTAGATTGGGTTTTTGGGAATCGATCACAATTTCAATCGTTATCGGTGTAATTCTCATTCTCTTATAAACAGTATACTATTCAAATGGAAAAAATACGAAAGATATCAATGATTTGTTGGAAGGTTGCAATGCGATTTTTTGAAAATAATTAATTTATCCAGTTTATACCTCAGATGTACAGTGTATTCTACGTATAACTACTTTGCATATTCTCATAGACTATCCCATCAATCAAGCGATTGAAATAATTCATGAATTAATGTAGAGAGAAACAGAGAAATTTCTCTCCAAAACAGTTTACCACCAACATTTGATAAGTCCATTTCAAGGTTGCGTAAAATACACATTATGATTTGTAGTTGAAAAAAATATAGATGGATAGGCTGCCTTTATTTTAAAACCTGGAGCGCATTAATGTAATGTAATATCTATGTTACTTTTATTGTATATCGGTATTGTGAATTTTATTGTTATGGTGACGACTGTAAAACATGTTCAGCTATAAAAACAATATAAAAATTTGTTGAACCTTTTAATTAAAACATTTTAAAATATTTCAACTATTGAAATGTTTTACATTTTTATTTATTTAAATGTTTTCATAGAAGGGTACTACAAGTTTCTAAATTGTTGTTTTTATTAATTTGAATAAAGTAGCTCATATAAGTGAATCGATTTCATGCTCAGTTATGAACAAGCAGAAATGAAGTTATTAAAATATACACTACATTATCATTTTTGAATTCGGCATGATGATGATGACATTATTATTAATATCAATTTATTTATACAATATGAGAACCAAGAGATTCGTATTAATGAATCACTAAGAAAAGAACTGAGAACTGTTCCTATGAAAATTAATACTTCTTATATCTTAAGTCCATGTCGATCTATTAATCTCCTGTAATTCCGTGTAATATATAAATCCCCTTGTAATCTATAGAAATAGTTGGATATTATGTACCTTCAATTCTTACAGCAGTCAACATTATATCATTCCTTAATCAGCTCGCAGATTATCCATTCATGAAAATTAGTCACATAAAAAAAAAACCAATGGACTATATGAAACTGTGCACCTTGATATTAATAACACAACATTGAATATAAACTCCTTAAAAATTAATACCTTTGTAATCTATGGAAACTATAAAAAACTAGACCAGTAAAAAATGTTTAAATTGTGTACCTCCAATTCTTACAGCAGTCAACATTATATCATTCCTTAATCAGCTCGCAGATTATCCATTCATAAGAATTATTCACATTTTTAAAAAATCCATTGGACTATATGAGACTGTGCACCTTTATATTAATAACACAACATTGAATTTAAACTCCACATTCAATAATAAAGATCAAAAATCGATCTTGTAAAGCTCAAATATTCCAGTGTTGGAGAGAAATGTCAACTCCTAGTATCTGTGCCTACAGTACAAGTGCTAGCGATGTTTTGTATGAATCTGAAACGTTTTACTTTCCCTGTATGGTTAGGCAATAAAAAGGGAAAATGATAGTTTCCCTCTTTGATTCACCACTTCTTGCATCCCCTTCTATTCCCCTTATTCACACGCTTTTCGCTCTTATTATGGACGCTTTCTGTTTTACTTCAAAATCTTTTGTCACTTTTTGCCAATCTCTCATTAAAGTCAACCCGCTTTTGGGTAAACAGTGCTGGCTACTTGAAACTCAAGTACTTCTCTTCATGTTTTGTTCAAAGTTCTTATTGTTTCCTCCTCTTATTCTATTTTCCACTTCTCTATCCTTTACTATTACTTTTTTCACAAATTTTCTCCTCCCAAAAAAACTATTATGACTACCATGAATTCCATTAATTATAACATTGAATGGAAGAGTTACAGGTACAGTATTATGACAACCATTTATAAAATAGAATTATTGTACCCTTTGAAAATAATAGTATAATAGGTTAATAATATAAATTATAACAAGGGACTATAAATTAAACACTGGACTAAATTATAACAAAGAACAAATAGTTCTATCTTTTACTATTACTTTTTACCCAAATTTTCTCCTCCCAAAATACTACTATGACTACCATTAATTCCAATAATTATAACTTTGAATGGAAGAGTTACAGGTACAGTACTATGACAACCATTTATAAAATAGAATTATTGTACCCTTTGAAAATAATAGAATAATAGGTTATGAATATAAATTATAACAATATTAGATTCAGTGTTCACACCATCTTCAGGTTATAAAATAAA
Organism: Nilaparvata lugens; assembly: GCF_014356525.2. Taxonomy (NCBI): domain Eukaryota; kingdom Metazoa; phylum Arthropoda; class Insecta; order Hemiptera; family Delphacidae; genus Nilaparvata; species Nilaparvata lugens. The sequence continues at coordinate 27,461,847 of NC_052516.1, forward strand.
TTTCAAATAAACTTTTTACTAAAATTAGTACATTTCAAATAAACGTTTTACTAAAATTAGTAAAACGTTTATTAGTAATAAATTACTAAAATTAGTGAAACGTTTATTTGAAATGTATTTTATAACCTGAAGATGGTGTGAACACTGAAATTAGTTGTTATAATAATTTATATTCTTAACCTATTATTTTATTATTTTCAAAGGGTACTCTATTTTATAAATGGTGTTCATAATACTGTACCTGTAACTTTAGTAATGTAATGTAATTCTATTTTATAAATAAATATAAGTAGTCTCTTTTCTGTATAGGGCTACTTGTAATATAAATATAAATAAAAATAAAAATCTCAGTACCCTTTCTTTGAATTATTTTATCACTAAAAAAATAATTACTGATAATAATAATAATAATATCACTGATAAAATAATTCAAAGAAAGGGTACTGAGATTTTTATTTCTATTTATTTAAATATAAGTATCCCAGATTTCATACATTTTAAGAAGATAAGACAACCATATATTCCAATTTCAACTTTGAGCACAATACAAATATGATGAAATCACATTTTCAACTCTTTCATTGAAAAATTATCTGTCAGAAACATGAACTCCAAGTATAAGTATGACTTGAGCTTGAAACAAAAAATTAATGATGGCACCCCATACACTCTCTGATCTATAGTATTCGTAGTCTTCATACAAGGGCACCAGTGAGACACTTGAGTCACCAGTGGTGTCCTTGTGTAATAGAAGCAACTCTGTTCAATGGACTATAATGATTCTCGGACACCAATGTTGTTCCAGATCTGGTTTCCTTAGTGTATAAGAGTTGAGTGTTAAGAACTAATAAACGGCAACTCAATTAGACACTGGGTGTCCTATACTGAGTTTCAGATCAAACTGTCAGCATTTTTCGAATAAGATGCATTGGTGTTATTCGTAAGGACTCCTGACAACAGTTGAAAGTGAATCTTACTATAGTGTAATTTGAGGTCGGGTGTTGAATTAAAAAAAAATGATACAAGTCCCAATAAGCTATGAATATCTCTTTTTTTTTAGTTCAACTCACACTGGACGGATGAACTCCTGGACTGGACTGGATGGATTGAAAATTTCCAAATTCGAGTAAGCTATAAATTTATGTTGTTGAATTTTCAAATTCACCTCACAATAAGACATCCTAAAATTCACGTATTTATTACCTTCTTGGTTGATTTTTTCCAATAATTGAAAGCAAACGTTAAAGCTTCCACTTTTGGAATAATTTGTTTGACAAAATAAACTTTAGAACACAAAAGAAAAATTGCTTTGTCTGAGACACTTATATTGAATCTCAATTAAAGAGTAAATATGTATGATGTGAAGGAAATTTAAACATTAAGATTGAGTGAGAAAAAAGTGGAAAAGAAAGTTTTTTTTTCAGTAGACAAAATTATTTTGAGAGCTACGTAATAAGGCACTTTCAAAGAATAGCTCTCATTAATAGAATTGACAGTCGATTTTGTGACATTTCAGATCCTCATTAGTTAGTGTTGACCTCTTGAAAAACATCAACTACAAATATTTACAATAAATTTTGCAATACTGAGTGGTAGTGGTACTCTACCCTCTTAGAATCTTCTTCTTCCTCTTCCTCTGCCGCTTCTTCTTCCATCCACCTTATTCCCTATTTTACAATCCATCATACCATACTTTCTACTTCGAGACACGTTTTATTTCTTCTTTTACCTATCTCATCTAATTCTATCACTTATTTTTCATCTTCTTTCTCCTCCTCTACTTCTTCCTTGCTTCTTTTCTCCGTCTGATCCTCTTACTCCATCTCCCCCTTCTACTCCACCAACTCGTTCTCCCCTCCCTCCTACTCCTCCTCCTCCCACTTCTCCACTTCTTTGCGGGTTAGGTGTAAGAGAGGGCCGACTGCGCCCTAACTTCGCCCTCCCAGGTATAAAATAAAGGCAGTCATTCTATTCTATTCTCCAAAACTACTCTTTCTTCTTCATACTCTTAATTATCCTCCTCATTTTCTTCTTCTTCTCTTCTCCGTCTCCTCCTACTTCTCCTACTCCTTCTCCTTCTTCTTCATCAACTCTTCCTCCTTCTCCACTTTCAAACTTCTCTTTTTCCTTTTTGCTCCTTGTATTTATTCTATTCATTAGGAGCAACTTTTTTTGTTTCACTCATTCTTCTTCTCCTTTATCCTCTTTCCCTTTTCTTCTCAATTCCTTTACACTAACTCCTCGTCCCTCTCTTCTCCTCTCCCTTCTCCCTACTTCCTATCCACCTTCTTCTCCTCTCTATCTCCCTTTTTCATTTTTCGACAACTTTCCCCCCCCCCCTCCAACCTCATTTGACAGGTAGTAATTATCTCCCCAGCCCAAATCAAACAAATTAAATCGTTAACTTTCCCATAGGCAAAGTTGTAACATGCAGAACATAAGTTTAAGTACCAGCCAATTCACGGCACGCTTTCCCAAGTATCGATTTTATTTTATCGACAATGATTCTCTGGAAATATCGATCTGATTTCCACTTGTTTACCAGCATGTTTCAAGTGCTACTGATTAGTTCTCACTTTGGGGGGCCATAAAACATCTTCGATAAACTTATGAAAAGTATGTTTACTCAATTTATCGCTTTTTATGATATCTTTATTATTCATGCTCTATTTATATTATCCCTTTTAGAGTATAGTAAAGAGGGTTCTGGGTTAGGCTTATATTTCCATATCCTTAGTATAGTAAAGAGGGTTATTCCTAATAGAATACTGTAGTTATAGTAATAGAGAGTAGGAATATAGTAATACAAGCCCTCCTACACACTTTGTATTAACTGATTTTTATATATTCTTCCTATAAAATTTCAGTATCCCAGGTGAAGTAATACATTCAATACTAAATTATTCTCATGTACAGGATGACACAGAAGAAGGAGAACTTTTAAAACGCCATAAAACATTAGTGGGTAGGGCAAAATGGTTTTATTCAAACTAATGTAAAGTTCAAGACTTGCCATTTGAGAATTATTAATAACATCTATCACTTTTTGATAATTACTTATTTAAGATGGCTTCCTCCTGAACGAATACACTCTTGAAATCTGTGTTGACGATTCCTCATTGATCGCTGCAACATCTGCGTTTCCTGGTCCCATGATCTGTCCACCTGCGATTTTCTGTTTGTGGAGCTATCTCAAATAAAACGTTTTCACGTTTGATCAATAACTGTGGTTGGATCATAACAGACAATTCAAAATGAAATTAACAATATCCCAACTGAAATGTTGCAGCAATCGTTCAGGAATCTCAACACAGATTTCAAGAGTGTATTCGTTCAGGAGGAAGCCATCTTAAAGGAGTAATATTGTCAAAAAGTGATAGATGTTATTAATAATTCTCAAATGGCAAGTCTTGAACTTTACATTAGTTTGAATAAAATCATTTTTGCCCTTCCCACTAATGTTTTAAGGCGTTTTAAAAAGTGTCCGTTATTCTGTGTCACTCAACTATGTGTAATAGTAAGATTCTCTCTGAACACATTAAATTACATTGACTTCCTCAGTTCGAATATTTGAGGAACAATTGATTGATTAACCTCTGGATTCAAATTAGATTTTAATTAAAGAATTGAAATTAAATTCTTGTTGGGAGCACCTATCAAAACCATATTTGATCTTAAATTAGTAACTATAATGAGCTCATTCAAGATAATTCCGTTTCGAATTTTGATGTTTCACTAGAAATAAAGTACACCACTATTAAAGGATCACTATTAAAGGAATATTTTGCATTAAAACATAACTTTTCTTTAGAAAATTTGACTCACAGCATTATTCTAAGACAGTTTTACAATCATTGAAATGTTGAAAAATATGAAAATATTTTCATTACCACTGATGAAGATGTTTTGACTCATTCGTAATCCTGTCAATATAAATCACGACCAAAAATTCGATCCTCTTCAATTTATTGTTATGATTTGTAAAACCTTGTCATTATTGTTTAAGAATAAAACTAGTATAATTTATTACAAATAATGCTATAACTATAATAGTTATTTAGAATCCTTCAGAAAATAGAATATTGTATTCTTTTTACTTTTGAAACAAAATCGTTTAATATGTGTTTCAAATAGAATAACATCTTTACAAATTCAGATCAGTAGTTATCGAAATCAAAAGTTTTTTCGGAAACATGTGTACTATATTGTCATATTTAGACGAAGTCATTGATGATTCATGAGATTTATAGAGTGAAACCTTGATTTGTTTGCTGTCATGCTCGAAGTAAACAAATCTATTACAAACGTTTTTCGCAGCTTAAAAGCACGCAATATTTTGGAATCGAGTAAAAAAATAGAAACAATCCAAATAATAATGATCACGTATAGATTAGATTATGGCGTGCTATATGGAAATGATATGAATCATTTTTGTCTCCCTGATAGTCTGTGATTAGAATATTATTGATTATGTGGTGTTTTCTGATGAACGTTTTTATGACCATTTCCTAGTATGCCTTTGGCCTACACATCACTAACAGAAATTTGGGATAGACCGAAGAAGATATTTGATATTTATTTAATACATCTTGCATTGCGAGGTCTGATAAGACCTATGGCAAAACCTGGTTATAATAAACAAAATAATAACACTTCTATGATGAAAAATCAATTACAATAATAATACATGATAAAGCATATTTGTGAAAATTCATGCTGAAAATGAAAATGATGGTGATATGAATGAATTGAATCATTAGAATATAAACGTACATAATATGAAAGGTCATAATAATGGCGGTCAGACAAACTTAATTAAGTTCTCCTGACCGAAAACTACCCAACATATCGAAGAATTTGGTAATAGACAGTGTATATCTAGGCATATGAGACTCATGAGCTATATATTTGTCGTGTATCTGCCATACTTTAAATAAAATATGAAAGGTACAAATGGGAGGATATTAAGGCTAGGTGAGAGGTAAGGATGTAGAATATGGAGGATTATGGATATAAAGGAACCCGGATTTTCGGTGGGGTTCGAAGAGGAAGAAGAGAAGGGGAAGAAGACCTAAATGAATTTTTGAAAAGTTTGCATATCACATTCACACTGATTGTTATTGTTTACTAAAAACAATACAATAATTTATTATCATAGTAAATCTATCAATCTTCTATATTACAAAGGAAGGAATTAGGTTGTAGGCTTTGTTTAATTTATTAATCAATTTGATTGATTAATAAATATTGAAATCATCCTATATCCATCCTCTGTAAATTCAGAATATTTGTGTACAATAATTGCAAGTTAATCAGTTCATTGGTGATAATGCATCAATCGTGTATTTCCTATCTTGTATATGTATAAGCCTATTTCTCCCTTTATAATATAGATTGTTTTTAATTAAATAATTATAACAAATTTATTAAAAAAAAATTGTGATTCGAAGATTATCATGGCTTGAAATGATTAGTACGAACCATGTATAATCTAATTTCATATACAATGCAAAGTATTTATTAAATGTGGTTAAATCAAATTAAATGATCAAGCTCTTTATTTGTCACAATTCAATACTATTTAAAATACACCATTCAAATACTTATAAATGAAATGAATATATTTTCATCGAAGTAACCTTACATGCTTTGCTAGTATATAAAACCAAAGATGTTAGTTTGGTGAAACGAGCATCAATTTTTAACATTTTCCAACTAAATGTTTTCACTAAACTAGATATACTTTTATTTTCTGATTCTAAATCAATTATTTTTGATTGTAATTTTCATTTTTGTCTTTGTAGCAAAATAAACTGGATTGGTGAATCTGTTGTTTGTGCACATATTTAAGTGATGATTTGTTATTGATTTTAATAGATTGATAAATGTTTTTCTATTTTTGTAGAAGGCCGCAAGCAGCAAGAGACAATGTGGACTTCACCACGATTCTTCCCGTTGAGATAACCGAAGCTATATTCAAACACCTAACAGGTATTCACGCATATTCTCTATGTTAATTTATTGATAATCCAATAGAAATCTAAGCTTCAAACTAATCTACAAATCTTCACAAGAATGACTTTTTTTTATTAATTTATACAATAAGTGCATCATCAAAATGATAGGGAGGGAAAAAATAAGGTAACTTTGTGCTCTTCCTCTCCCAAATTTACATAAGGTTACACATAGTCCGAAATAGGTTTTATTTATTTATTAGCACATTGTGTACAAATACTTAACATGAGGAAAGGCACAACAGGCTCATGCCCAAAACTGTCCAAATCAGTTTTATACCATATTTCTACTTCATTCTATACTGTCCAAATCAAAATTTTGGTTATGTCACTTTCACTTTTCAAAATACAATTTACGCTCTTCAATGCTCAGATAAACGAGCAAATTTTAAATCAAATAGATACTATTAGAGTCTAAAATCAAAAATCTAGAACAGTAACTTGATAATTATTCAAAAAGTCTAAATTTTGAATGAAACTAGAAATTTTTGAGCTAAAACCTTTATTTTTATTTTAAATATTTATTTACATACAAATGCTCACAGAATAAATCCATGAAGAGCCTTATTGACATCAACTAGCTTGATACATAATATGTTATGAAAAATAAGAATGAAAAAATAAAATAAAATAGTAAACACAATTTTTGAACGCTAATACGATAAGAAGAGGCGAAATTAGGGCAAATGAAAAAAATAATCAACTAATGATAATAGAAAAAATGAAGAAGAAAGAAATAAAAATAATAACAAAAATAAAATAACGTTAATAGAGAATAGAGGAAAAATATGACTTTAGAAGAGAAAAAAAAGAAATGAGGGAGTTTAGTATAATTATTTATCAATCATGAGTCAGCTATAGAGCGATATATGCTTGTTCACAGGATTTCTTAAAGGTTTGGAAACGGTCAGCAAACGGATCCATCAATGCAGTGGCTTATTCTATTGTACAAACGTAAAGTTCTGTATATGTAAGAATTGTAATGATGAGTCGTTCTGATTGAATGGCATGCGAAACAGAATATTTGGTCTTGGTCTATTAAACGGGACATGAAGTTGCAATATATTAAATAGGACAAGTTCAAGTCTTGTCACAAAATTTTAAATCCTTACTTATTTTCACAAAGTAGATTTTACGAAAAATATGTTGATGGATAGATAAATATATTTTTTGGTCTATGAGCATTAGACTAGATACATAAGATAACGTCAAAAGATTAAAACACCCACACACATAATCAAAGTCAATAAGTTAATTAATGATATGGTTAAGTCAGAAAGTTATTATGCCTATATGGTTTCAGTGGTTGTAGAGAATTGCAGGTATATACTGGATTCAGGCAGCTAAAAACCCTCTTCAACATCATAAAAAGGGTTTAAGCAGAGCCACGTATGTAGAGTTTTTTTTGAATTCTCTACTGAATGGAAACCTTAGTTAGCTGGGTAATTTTCCTGCTTTTATTATATTCAGCACACCCATCATGAAGCCTTTTGTTTTTGTATTAATTTTCATCGATTGTTTATTTGTTTTTTCAACAATTCAATGAAAATTAAATTAATTATAACAATTATGTCTTTTGTTTCTTTCTCTGAATAGTTGTGAAGGAGATATTGTGGTAGTTATCCATACTTAATAAAATACTAGATATTTTCAAATCACAGAAAATAATTTATATTCAGTATGTCATATGTATTTTCTTTGTAATGAATGAATAAATTTATTTATTTGCCAAAAACGAAATATAAGAAAGCTTTACAAAAGATACGAATATGCTACTGCACTAAACTTAAGTGATACTGCACTAAAACAAATGACATCAACATTAATTTTGTCCGTCTGAAAAGGCTGAGGTCCAGTCATCTGATTATGGGTAGACGTTTATTTAATAAATTGTCCCTCAAATTTAGGAACATGTGAACCAAAGAATTAAAAAAACTCTACATACGTGGCTCTGCTTAAACCCTTTTTATGATGTTGAAGAGTTTTTTCAGCTGCCTGAATCCAGCATAGACCTGCAATGCTCTACAACCGCTGAAACCATATGAATGTATAATAACTTATTGACTAAACCATATCAAATCAATTTATTTGCCATTTGAACAAAAACAACTTAGAAATTTTAATAAGGGAAGCTTATAACCTAGATTTCAAATCAATCACAAGTAAGATCAGAAATAAAACATAAATAATAATAATAATAATACAAACAATACAAAAACTAAAAACTTGAATATACTGTTATTAAGTTCAATGAAATATTTCTCCTTTTAATTATTTACCTAAGGCGGCTACCCAGCAAGGAAGACCTGTCCGCTGGGAGCGAGTATCATTTAATTATTCAAATGTATGGACAAATCGTACAAAACCTAGATAAAGATTGAGAAGAAAAATAAAATTTATAGAATACTGTTTATATCAAAGAAAAAGGTCTCAACTATCCAATCCTCCATGAGTCCCTTTCTTTCCGGCCTACCCTCAGTTAAATGTTTTAACCTACTGGGGACAAAATTTATTTATTTTGAACTATTATAATGTAATTGACTTATTTAAATATCATTTACTATTTTATTTACTTGGACTCTATTATGTGTGTGGGTGTTCTAATCTTTTGACGTCATTTTATGCATCTATAGTGAGGTCCACGTTATAATGACACTATTTGATTAATTTTGATGTTGCTATGCTTGTCTCAAATTCGACAAAGCAGGTAGTACTACCCTTTTCTTGCTCCGCAACAATGCCAAATCTGTTTTTGGCAATGTAGAAATATAATTAATTAAGGCAGAGAACAAACAACCCTGTTCTTTTATCTTCATCCACTGCCATTATAACGTGGACCTCACTATATAAATGCACATGGATCAAGAAAGATCCATCTATATAAATCAAATACATAATTTGGATACATACAGGAACTGCTAATTACTAAAAAATAATTAAAATTTGTATTGCAGTTCGCGACTTGCGTTCATGTTCGACCGTGAACGCGCTCTGGCACGAACTAAGCAACAGTCTGCTGTTATGGCGAACGATCGCCGAGGAAGCGCAAGAGCGACGAACGTGCTTTCGCCGACCGCTCGACAAACACCAGCTCAGCAACCTTGAAAGCAACTTCAACTTCGGACCAAGTCGGTTCCAAGCCCCGCCCAGCAGCCCGCGACTTTCCCAAATGAACGACTGGAAAAAGTTGCACTGTCAGCAAAACTTCGTGCTGTATAATTGGGAACGTGGTAAGATGGCCGCTCATTTCATCACTTTGCCGGCGCTTCGCCACGATCCCCACTCACTCATCAACCACTCCACTCTCCGCGTCACCTTCCCCTCCAAACTGCCTCAGGACCGTCTCTACATGCCCGTCCAAAACCGCCAGGTCTCCGTCAGTCCTCTCTACATCCTACGACTGGACGGAAAACCTAAAATCGCCTGCCAACTAAGTGTAAACCTGGTGAACATCGCGTGTGTCTACAGGGATTGTTTGGTGTTTGTGCACAATCGCAAAGTGGAGACCGCGGAGTTGGGGAAAACTAACAAAATTAGAACAATCGGAGAGTTGTTCACTGAGTACGATTACAACAACAACGCGGAGGTGGAGAAAGGAGGTAACTACAGTCTCACTATGGACAACGATGTGATTGTGGCCGGCTTTCGCTACATCTGCATCAAAGTGTGGAGTCGGTCCACACACGAGCTCAAGAGAACGTTCGAAATACATTTGAAAGGCCAGTACTTCAGCTTCTGCCACTATTACGACAGTACGTTGTACTGGAGCACATGGGGCTCGGGTCTGCCTAGTGAGGAGCTGAGGATCTGGGACATGCGCGAGGATAAGGTGAAGAAGATTCCGATGACAAAAGAGGTGAAGAAGGTGTGCAGCAACGAGAAATACTTTCTGTTTGTGACGAAGCTGAATGTGAACAGAAACATGATTGAGGTGAGAGAGAGGGACAACTACAGTCTGACATTTATGTCGGTAGAACAAGACACCAGCGAGAACTGGGGAATAGATGTGCCGGTTGTCTGCCTCTGCGGCGAGCATGTCGTCTTCCTCGAATCAATCAGAGTCAAAGTGATGTCGTTACATTTGAAGACAGTGTTCGAGGTGTTCACGGCGCCGTCAGTCATTGAAATTGAACAAATCATCGGCACTCTGATTATGGTTCGTTCGAGGAGTTGTGTTGAGGTGTGGGATTGGAAGTTGGGTGTTCGTAGGTTCACACCCATGCTCGAATGTTCCACCGATCATCGAGTATATTGTGATGATACCAGAGTGGTGGTAGTAGATCCTAAGAGTGAAGTCAAGGTCATGGGATTCTGGTAAAACCAACCATTTACTACAAGGTATATCATATATAATGATACGAGAAGTACACCCCACAGGATCAAGACATTAGATTCTGATGAAATGCTAGTTTTAAGATGTATTGTGACGACACGAGAATGTTGATAGTAGACCCTATCAAAGAGATCAAACTTGTAAAATTGGTGTGTTAAGTTGAGCTTCACAACGCTACAGCTTCAATTTAGTCGCAACACCACGAGAAACTCTCTGGATTGCGGGTTATCCACGGACATTCTCGTGGTGTGCCAACTATAGAAGTGGTTTTGATAAAAATTAGAGCTAGAAATTTTAAATATTCTAATTTAGGTTTTGGAGCTTTTGATGGTTATAAAGTCAACCATCTCAGATTTTATAAATTTTATTATTATATTATAAATTTGATTAAATGACCAGATTGTGGTGATTTTTGAGGTTTATTATAAATCATCAGACAAAAAAAACTATTCTCTAGAAATAATAACAATACTGTGAATTTGCTGGTTTCGAATCACTGTCTGTATGTTATAAATTTATTTAAAAATACTTTGTATGCCATTTAAATGATCAATTTCAATTAACATTACTATGTAAAATTGTGTTTAATTGGAAGTAGATTAGATAAAATTAAAAATTGAGCTTTAAAGTAGTAGTTGGGAGAATATTATTCTTGATCAATGTTTTTCTACTCTTTCATATTTCAATTTATCAATGGGCTTATTTATGGAAATTATCGTTGGTCATTATCATACTGAATACATGACATTGAAGTTTTTCTGTCTCATGCAGCATGTTGGAACGAAAGCTATTAAATAGGCCTAGATATCATTGGATAATATAAACAATTTTTTCTTTGTGAACAGATTCTCAATCTCAAAATTTCAAAAGTAAACCTCATTCCATTTGCCGACATTTTTTCTAATTTTGCTTCGTTATTAGTATTTGTATAAAATTTGTATAAAATGTCAATCATTCATTTCATTGAATTGAAATTATCCTCTGTTTTGCCTTTTGAGACAAACAATACTAACTGAAAATTTTATTCCACAAAGCAAATTGACAAAATCTCATTTTCAACAAGTTTTTCATTTTTACATTTTTCCTCTCATGTACAGCAATTCCGTTTGGTCTATAAGAATTTTTAGGTAGTGTGATGTATGTGGAATTATATCTATTGAAATATTATTTATTACAATCATACCATTTTTATAATATATCATGTGATTTGACTAACGATAATGTTCGTTCTATTATATGTTGTCCTATCTGAATTCAGAGCTTTAAATCTTTTGGAATTTGTTCAATTCTCGTCAATTATATTAACGCAACATCTTCAAGCTTGAACGCTATTTTATGCTTGCAATGCATATTTTACCTATTTGTTAGTTAGTGTTTTTAAAAATATAAGTTTATTAAACTTCAACATGAATTACTTGACAGATTTATTCAAAATACTGTACTATTCACTAATATTGTGCTCTAACTTGAGATGAACCGTTAAAATACTATAATCTCAAATCAATTTCTTAGTTAAAACATATCTTTTATTTTTCATGGTAATTTACCATTTATACTTTGACTAGAGATACAAATCAAATTTATTTTATCAAGTTAAAAACAATACAATGTATGAATTGTAAATAAGAGATAAGTAAAAAATATACAATAAGATTCCAATCAACACATAGATTCTTGAATTGAAGATAAAACATTTGACTATGCCAGCAAACCTAGGTTTGTTCGCTGGATCGTATGCCAGCTGTGGAATTTCTCTGTAACGTGAAATAATTACGTGGAACTGACAATATCGCTTTTATTTCAACTTAATTTACAATTTTATCACACTTCACCAATACACTGTTATCAACACATTAGCCTCTCATCTGTGATAATAGTGATTTTATAATAAATTTAAGGAGTAAATATATAATAATTATTATATTAATGCATATTTTTTATAAATAATATACAGTAAATTTCAAATATACAGTAATAAGAATGAATAAATGATCTTATTTGATAATGTGTTGAATGTTTATTACTCTTAACAAGATAACCAAAGAGGAGGATTTTGTTGAAACTTGTAACAGTGTATTGGAGAATAGTGGATCACAATAATAATTATTAATGATTTATAGTTAATATTATGGTGGTATATCATTTATGTTGGGACTACTGTTTGTTAACCATTTAATTTCAAAAATTTATATATTTCTTTAAAGGAAAATTACTTTGTTTTAACAATGTATCAAATAAACATTAATTTGACTAATATCAAATAAATAATTATTAACCCAGCAGGAACCACGTGAGTTCCCTGGACCCAACCACCCACGTTGGGTGGAATCCAACCCAGCATGATATTTCATGATTTTCAAGTTGAATCCTAAGAGTATTTGGTAGGAAAGAAATAAAACGTATTTCTGTCAATTGTTGTTTTATTACAAGATAAAAATCATGAAAAAAGGTACATAGTTTCAATCTGAATCATCATTATTCAGGCAGCCATTACAAATTACTTTTTTATGCTCACCACATAAGCATTCACTCCTGCAAAATCCAGAACTCCATAAAAATATCGCATAGGCCAACGGCTTGTTTTGCGTTTAGTAGTTTTTTCATGGCATAGACGATCAAATACATCAACTCCCCCCTTTGTCATGTTGTAGAATTCTATTATCTCTGGCTTTTTTGTTACTTCATTCACGAAGCCATCACCATGCATTGATGAAAGAAGTATTACGTTCTTATTTTTCTTTGGAGTGAAGGAAACCATCATCTTTTCAGGGTCGTATAGGAATCGAGATGACATTACTGGAGCACCCTTTGTTTCCAAAAACTCTGGTGGAATCTCTCTTTTATTCTTTCGCATCGTTCCTACTAGTGTGAGTTTCTTGCTTGTTAGTTTGTCTGCCAACTCACAGGACGTGAACCAGTTATCTGTGGTGACGTTCCTATTACTATTCTTCAGAGAATCTACTAGATTCAGGACATAACTTGTGGGTTTCGACACATTTTCAATCTCTCTCCTCTCTTTACCAAGATATGGTATACCTCCTAAGAAGTAATACGTTTTTGCATCGCATAGGGAAACTATTTTTAGACCGTACTTGTCCGGTTTATTCTTCATGTACATCCGGAATATGCATCGTCCCCTGAAACTGAGTAGAGTCTCATCAACTGTTACATATTCTGATGGAGTGTAGTAAGCTCTACAATTTTTCAAGAATAATTCCCAAAACTCTCTGAAAGCAGCAAATCTATCATTAGCTTTTCTCTCAGCACGACTGTTTTTATCATCAAAGCGAAGAGTTAGAAGAAGAAACTGAAAACGATTTTTTGACATCCCATAGCGAAAAATTGGTGGTCCATGAATTGGTGAAAACAGGTCTTGTAGGTTCAGTCCAGAATTTTTCAACTCTCCAGCCATAAACAAAAGTCCTATCAGAGCCTTTATTTCTGGAACATTGGTAGGGTGTGTGTACCTTTCTTTGGCCAACCATTCATGTTTGGAGCATTTTCTCTCTATTTCTTCGTTTGTATAACGTTCCAAAATGTTCATCATTTCTTCAGTGACAAACAAAGAAAATAGATCAATCTCTTTCTTCAGATCTTTAGCTATTCCTTTGGCACCAGGAAAGTGTGTTATTATATTCCTTGCTGGAGTCCGTCCAAATGGTGATTGTAGAGTCTTATTGGTCCATATAGTCTCGCCATCCTTCCCAATCAAAAATTCTCTATTCTCTGGATCTATCTCCATCTGAGTATCATGTCTTGGTCCTTCAGCATCAAACTCATCGTCCACATCATCATCATTCATCAATAATCCATCCTCATCTTCTGAACACGATTCTTCAAACTCATCATCTTCTTGCTGCTGCCTTTCTAGTTCTGCTGTGATCTCTTCAGGCGTACGAAAAAGTGGAATGGAGCTCATCTTGCTCACCTGAACAAACAAACAAAAGTCCTTCTATGTAAGTACTTGCCTTGAAATCAAGCAGAAAAAAGTTGTGCAGATAGGCAAAGAAGAATATGTGAAAGTATGCAATCCAAACAACAATGCACAGAATTAGTTACAAGAGAGGAAAAATTACTCATTCATTTGCCAAATTGAACTGGAAGTGATTACTGACCAGTTTGAGAGGTATTACATCACCTTGACTGTTTATTTTTGCAAATGAACCTGTTGAAATACTGCATTTCATTGCCTATTTTACCATATTTTGAGAATAAAATTGAAAAGAACTCTCAAACGTACTATAAAGTTTAGAACGTACAAAAAACAATGGGTGGATCTCCTCCCATGGACATGGAAAACCCACAATAAGTGGAAACCAACATTTTTGAAAGTGAATCTTGCTGTATACAATCAACATCGACTGTAGATTGTAAATAAAACTAGAAAAATACTCACACTCACTTCGTTCTGAAATTGAGAACATACACAACAACGTTGGGTGGTTTGTCACCCAGGAAGATAAACAATGAGATAAACAATGGATCTCCACCCATGGAGATGAAAAACCCACAATAAAGTGAAAACCAACGTTTTTCTTGCTGTATACATTCAACATTGACTGTAGATTGTAAATAAAACTAGAAAAATACTCACACTTACTTTGTTCTGAAGTTGAGAACATACACGACAACGTTGGGTGGTTTGTCACCCAGGAAGATAAAAATTGAGAAATATAGAAACAGACTATGTAGTTCCACCAACAAAGGCTGCAGCTCGACTGATGAGGTAGGCATGGGAGGGTACTGGAATGGAGGAGGGGATAGGAAACGTTGGCGCATGCGCAGCTTGAAAAGAAGAATGCTTGGGTGGGATTCCACCCATACGTGGTTCTTACTGGGTTAACAAAAATTGATTCAGTTGTCATAACATTTGGAAAATTTCAACATGAGAATGTTTGATTCTATGTTCTAACAAAGAATGATTCAAATCGTGAATAAGTTGTACAAACTTCATTTTGGACAAAATTCTTGGCTTGTGTTTTAATTGATACTGTATACTGTATTTCAAATAACATATTTTTCGGCTTAAATTTGCATGTACCGTACAAGTTTATATTTTTTTATGAATTTCATTGTATTCTATTTTGTCATGCTCTAGTCAACAGACAATATCTGTCAGGATCTATTGGCAATATAATTATAGTACAATAAAATTATTTTAGTAGTTCAACTATAGCTACAAACTTGAAAGGATAATGTGAATTTATATTTTTTATAATGAAATCATCAACGGTCTTAAGTGGTCAATTAGTAGATTTTTTAATCAAATTCTAGATTTTATCCACAGATGGACAATATTTTATGTAATAAGAGTACTTATAATGTAAATTTTACCTATTTGTTAGTTTGACTAATCGTGTTTTAATGTAGCATCATTTAAATAATTGTTGTGATGTTCTATATTGATGTAGTTGCAAATTTATTGTATTTTAATAATGTAGCAATGTTATTCATATTTTTGTATGAACGATACGAGAATGTACTGTAGTGTTTGTAATATGATGAATCATAATTTAAATCAAACTATAGAATATCATTGAATTGTCAATTAGCACACGTATTTGATGAATTTGATTTTTGAATTTCTTTGTATTGACTTATTGTTCTATATATTCTTATTCTCTATATATGGTCTTGTTTTTAGATAATCCTATTGATTACTGCTCATTGTTATTTCAATTAAATCGTGCGATTTGTTTGTGAATAATATTCATTCTCTCTTCGCTTCTCGTTGATTCCTGAAAACATTACAATCTTTTGATCATCGTGAACTAAAATCTGTTATTATATCCCCGGAGTTATATTCACTGATGTTTGTTTTTTCAATTATAATACTAGAATTTTATTTGTACGTTGAATTGTATTATGCACATTGACGTGACGTGTCTGGTGTCTTATTATACTGATGTAGCTAAGCTCAGTGTTTATATGATGGAATATAAATATATACAATTTATTTGATGTAACAAAATAAATCATTACCTATGATATTATATTTGATCATTTTCACTTTCCTTGCTCTATTACCATAGGTAAGGAAAGTATTGCTTTCCGAAAAAAATTAAGGTACCCCAATTTCCAAATTTCTATACGTTTCAAGGTCCCCTGAGTCCAAAAAAGTGGTTTTTGGGTATTGGTCTGTGTGTGTGTGTGTGTGTGTGTGTGTGTGTGTGTGTGTGTGTGTGTGTGTGTGTGTGTGTGTGTGTATGTGTGTCTGTGTACACGATATATCATCTCCCAATTAACGGAACTACTTGAAATTTGGAACTTAAGGTCCTTACACTATTGGTCCAGTCACTATATACATTGGTGCATACAATTTATATTGTAGTTCTGATTTTTTAATATATTATTTGGATACATAAGAGAAGTCCAGAACCAATTTCTTCATGCAAAATTTCCTTGTGCTAGATACAGGGTGGCCCAAAAACTTCGTATTTTCGGCTCATTTTCCAGTTTTCAGCTATTTCTGTCAAATCTCGTAATCGGACAGTAAAAATTACTCCTGCCTTTTTTCTAGATTATAAAATTCTGGATAAAATGAAATCATTCGGAACTCTCTATCTCCAATGAGTAGTGAGTTATGATTTTTCAAAAATGAGTGAAATTTGAAGAAAAAATCAATTTTGTTGAATTTTAGTTTTTGATCAACAATATCTTCCGATTGTTACCATTTAGATTTATAATTCGAAATCCCTCTGGGCGTATTTTTGTACTCTACAATCTGAGATCAGGTGGAGCGCTCTATCTCATATAGATTTCAAGGTACACCGGACAACATTGCTCCTTGTATTGTGAAAAACACCTAATTTTCAGCTTGAACCATCATCATCAACTACATTGCCCTCACTTTGAGATTTGGCACAATGATATGAGTTCATGAGATTATTTTGTACGAGAATCACCCGTTAGATACACTCCATTTCAGTATTTCGTTGTGGAGAGGCGCGCTTAAGGACAGGAGTAATTTTTACTGTCCGATTACGAGATTTGACAGAAATAGCTGAAAACTGGGAAATGAGCTGAAAATACGAGGTTTTTGGGCCACCCTGTATCTAGCACAAGGAAATTTTGCATGAAGAAATTGGTTCAGGACTTCTCTTATGTACCCAAATAATATACTAGAAAATCAGAACTACAATATAAATTGCAAGCACACCCCCTTTTTTATGTCTATATTGACTGGACTATATAAGGATCCGACACAAACAATTTCGATCAAATGCAATACATGATGGCGGCTAAAACGGTGAAAAAGTTGTCAAAAACAGGGTTTTTCGTGATTTTCTCGAAAACGGCTCCAACGATTTTGATCAAATGTATACCTTAAGTTGTCATTGATAAGCGGCTCTATCAACTGCCACAAGTCCCATATCTGTAAAAATTTCAGTAGCTCCGCCCCATCTATGCAAAATTTTATTTTAGATTCCCAATTATCAGGCTTCAGATACAATTTAAACAAAAAAATTCAAGTGGAAAAATTAAGCATGAAAATTTCTACAAGTAATAAATACTCAGTAACATTTTCACCTAAAATTGAAAATAAGTTCGAAATTCGAGAAAATGTGATTATTCAATTATTGCAAACTGTTGGCAATAGTTGATTCTATTAATAATCATTCACTATGAAGACCTTGAAATCATTCACTAGCAGACCTTGTGTGTCTCCAACGTTATTGTCCTGTCACCAGCTGGCTCAGATCTTTCAATAGTAAAGATTGAGCATGAAAATATCTATGTTGATGTCATCTAATTGATGTCCAGTAACATTGTCACCTAAAATTGAAAATAAGCTTTAAATTCGAGTAAATGTGATTATTCAATTGCAAATTGTTGATTCTATTAAATCATTCACTATGAATAGATAGCACAACTCGTGTGTCGCCAGCATTATTGTCCTGTCACCAGCTGGCTCAGATCTTTGTTTATAAGTAGTAGACTTGAGATGCGCGTGAACACTAGCGTCAGGTGATCAGTTTTCATAACGGCAAGAAAAGTTGTGTGAGCGCACCTCACCAGATTTTTATTTTAAGAACTCTTGAACAGTATTGTTGAAACGATTTTTACATGATTATAAGATTACTAGCTTTTAAATGAATGAACCGTTTGTCAACTAACTTATATAATGGTGTATTGCTTAGTTAATCAAAATAAAAATATACTCAAATAAAATATAAAATCCAGGCATCACCAGCAAAAAGAAACTGCCCGCTGGTGAGAGTTGCAAAACAGTAAAAGAAAAACATAATATTTCGAAATAATGCAGAAAATTTAGGTTTAAATTTAACTATTAATTACAGTAGGAACAGTAGAATCATCAAAAATCAACAAATATTGTGCAGAGAAAACACTATAAAATAAAAATAAAATAATTTAATTTCTATATTTAAGGTAAAGAAATATCCCCTCTGAATGCTCTCTTTGACGCTCTTACTAATTTTAAAATCCAAGTCAAAAGCTATTTTATTGTTCAGTTTACTGCTTGTGTAAATTATCTGCCTTCTGATCAATGAAAGTCTTGTAGTCGATGAACTTGAAATTTATCGGTTACACCCGTCTGAAATAATGAGTGTTCTTGATCAGCTTTGGGAAGTTATTTTTATTTTTTACCAACTACTTTATTAAGACTGACATAATTGTCTTAAGCTGTGTTCACACCAAAGTTATTAACAAAATGTTAATAACTTAATCCTTATAGATTCTATTAGATTGAACGGAAGTTGACAAACACACATCTTCATCATGTGTATGATAAGTTATGTTCAATCTAATATAATCAATAAGGATTGAGTTATTAACATTTTGTTAATAACTTTGGTCTAATCGCAGCTTTACGGTAAAAAAATCAAAATTAGATTAGTTGGGTATAACCTTGGTTCATAGGTTTTTATTATATTTTTTGAATGATGAATAAATTTTCCATGTTTACATAATAAAAAGCATTCCATATCCCTAATCCATATTGTAAAACTGATTGAACTATGGCATGATAAACGGGGTTTTAAGTTATTTATATTCAATATTTTGTTTAGTTTATAGAATTTATAAGAAACTAGCCGTCAGGCTCGCTTCGCTCGCCATATCCGTCTAGCCAGTGGACTCCGCCCCCTGGACCCCCGACTGGATCGTCCAAGACTGAGATCAGCAGGCTCGCTTCGCTCGCCTGCATTTTTCATTTGGGCATTTATATCATAATGTTAGGACAATCCAGTCGGGGTCCAGACTAAACGGCTGGCTAAACGGATATGGCGAGCGAAGCGAGCCTGACCGCTAGTAATATAATTTTCCCAGGATTGAAGTAGCAGTGCCCAATCAATTTTTCCGCGATAAATGCATTTAAATCTTCAACTTGGTGCCAACCTAACAAAGTCAACTCAACTTAATGTCAACCTGACAAAATTATTAATTTAGTTTCCAGTTAACAACTGTTTCGAAGAGGTACTCTATCTAGATTATAGTTCTATAGTAACATATGATATGGAAATTTCAATTATAATTAAAAGATTGGGAGAAGAAGAATATACATGCTAAAAGACGAACTTTAAACCCTTAAAAACAACCCTTAGAGTTAAAATATTGTCAAAAGATTTCTTAGTGCGCCTCTAAAGGGCCAACTTAACATACCTATCAAATTTGAACGTTTTTGGTCCGGTAGATTTTTAGTTATGCGAGTGAGTGAGTGAGTGAGTCAGTCAGTCAGTGAGTGAGTGCCATTTCGCTTTTATATATACAGATATAGTTTATTAGTTTTTTACACAGAAAAGATTATGTGATATTGCCATTTTATGTTTACATCTATTATTATTCCAAGATACTTAATAATAAATGAAAACATTATAATCAAGGCAATCTCACATATCTTTTCTGTGTTAAAACTAAACTATATATTTTCTTAAACTAAACAAAATATTGAATATGAATAACTTGAAAACCCTTTATCATGCCATAGTTCAATCAGGTTTACAATAGGGATTAGTGATATGGATATGATTTGCATTGAACATCTTATTTTTATATCTATATGCTTTCAGGTTTGAGGTTTCTCAGTTTCAGGTTGTTTTGGATAGGTACCGCGTAGGCTACTATAATGATAGCAACAACCATAGAAATAAATAGCTTTCCTGAGTTACTTCTTGCTAGATTACAAGCTATCGCACTTACCATAAAATATAGCTCAAAAAGTGAATGAGGAGAAAATAATTTTATTGGTTTGCTCACTGAAAATATAACCAGTTGCATCAAATCCAGTAAAGCTGTTAGGATTCTGGTTGGATGAGAGATTGCTGAGCTGGAATCACCAAGTATGCAGAAAACTGTCCAGAGTGTTGTAACTCCTCGAAAAACTGAGATATGTGGTGGATTGAACAGTCTTGTCATGGCCTGCTATCATTTGCTGTTTCACAGCCATACCGTATCATCTATGGCCTACTCCTGTTGGGTCAGGTACCATCTGCCCAAGATGTTCTGCTAATGCAGAAGAGGCACTGAGAATAGTGACATTTTCCAGCTTTAGGGATCACTGCAGGTCACTATAGGATAGGCTACTCACAGTTAATATGTAGACTATTGTATTTGCTGATGTATATTAAGAGGAATCCGAAGCAGCTTCAAAAAAGGTGTGATATACACAGTCACAATACATGCCACTAGACTGGAGGTACCCCGAAGCCAACTGGCAGGGAACTGCAATAGCTTCCCATCCCAGGCAATAAAGACACCCTTCCTAGGCAAATTCAGGGAAAACGAGACACTTGTTTCTATAACTTACATCAGTGAAAAAGAAACTCATGGAAAAGCCACTCTACTCATTGCAGGATTTTCACGAAGAACATCTTTTTGGGATTTAAGCACCTCCACAGCACTAATAAATATGGTACAGTATGCAGATTATTTTACTGTAATCGGAAAATTCAGACACTGCCTATCTGGAAATCCCAGTCTTTGGAAACATCCTCAAGTAAGTACAAATTTACCATACATACGACAACAACTTTCAGCGCTTTTGGGAAACACAAGCGGACCAGTGAAATTTATTTGTTGTGTAGTGTTTTTTACGTACTTTCTATCGTTTTCGGATGACTATGTTCATGTTATTAGTATCACGCCAGGTTATATTCTACCATCATCATTTTGGATATGGACATATTTCACCTACTGTTTTATGGAATTTCATTTCTGGGAGGTGTGTTTAGATGTGATAACTGTTGCATTGTGCGGTAAATTGATTGAACCACTATGGGGTCAGATGGAAGTCATGACTTTCTTTGCAATTGTCAACATCGGTGTAGCAATGCTAAGTACACTTTTTTATCTGTTTTTGTACATGTGTACCAATAATCCCGATGTACTTTTCAACATACATATCCATGGTTTAGCCGGTTACCTAGCCGGACTCACAGTAGCCGTGAAACAGATTATGCCTGATCATCCTATTGTCAAAACACCCTTGGGCAAACTAAGCAATAGGAACTTGCCTATGTGCATCTTCACTATCTCGTTTTTGTTGCATTTGATTGGTCTTTTGGAAGGCACTAATCCGACAATGTTCCTGTCTGGGCTTCTAGTCAGTTGGACTTATCTACGGTTTTATCAGTCACATACAAATGGTACCCGAGGTGATATGGCTGACCACTTTACATTTGCAAGGTAAATATCAGATCAAGTATATAGTTTCTACAGTATATAGATCAAGTATAGTACGGTATAAGAAACTTTCTACCAAATTGTGCTTGTATTACATTAGGTCACCAGGTCTACTCAAGAGAGTGCAGTGAGATTCTGAGGTAATAGCAATAAGTGGAACGCTGCCTAAGGCTCAACTCACACTTACGCGACTCACGTCGAGAAGAGACTGGACTCTAGTCAAGAGCATGTGTTTTCAAATGGTGACGTCGCGGAGACTAGAATCGACTGGTCTGAGTATCACCATTTGGAAAAACATCCTCTCGACTAGAGTCGAGTCTCTTCTCGACCTGAGTCGCTTAAGTGTGAGTTGACCCTTACTCTCTCAATATATTGGTGATCGAGCAAGTCTTGGGACAATAGAATGTTAATTGTTGCTTTTATTAGCTTATAGCTTACTATAGTGAGGTCCACGTTATAATGACAGTATTTGATCAACTTTGGTTTTGCTATCCTTGTCTATCATTCGACAAAGCCGGTGGTACTATCCTTTTCTAGGTCCACAACGATGCCGATTATGTTTTTGATAGTGTAGAAATATAATTAATTAATGAACAGAATCGGCATCGCTATTCTTCTATCTTTATCCACTGCCATTATAACGTGGACCTCACTATAGGGACACCAAGTTTTGGTGTTCGGCTGGTGTCTCACTTGGGTCACCATCCTCGCCACCGCTGGAACACCAAGATTAAGAAGTAATCTTATTCTTTTTTGGTGCCTCATTTGTTTCCTAATCTATTACGAGTGTTGGTTTCATATTGAACACCTACTGGTGTTCTCTTGTTTTCCAGCCCTGGTGACCTAGTAAACTAAGAGGGTAAATTAAATTTTTTTCAGCCTTCACATTTATGGACTTTTTTGTGGAAGAAAAACTTGAAAATAGTTAGAACACAGTCTTAGATAAACTTCTACAGTTGTAAAGGTTTACGTTTTCTACAGAATATTGCTTACAGAACCTAGAGCTAAGTTTTTTGACCAGCCACATCGAACAGAAGTCAAATTCAATTGAATTCATCTCTGGAGAACGTTTCATGTTAAAAGAATGTTTCTTAATCAATTTAGAAGTATTTTTTAGCTTTTTAGGCGTACATGTAATGTTATTATGATAAGAATGACACTCTTCACTTTACAGTAAAACGTGTGTGACGTTTTAAAACTTTCAGTAGAAACATTACAGTACAGTAAAACATAATTAATTTTTAAAACTTCAACAAATTTTAAACCATTTTTAAATGAAAGAATTGTTGGTTTTCAGTTTTTTCCCGAACGTTGTGCAGCCTCCGATTGGTGTGATGAGTAATACAATCTACAGTGGCTTTGTGCGCATTGGAGTCTGTAGAAAAACAGTCCGCAAATTCGATCTGGCCTCTGCTCCAAGCGGGGTTACCATCACTCTTCCCGGCAATGATCCACAGGACATGGAGAGGAGAAGGTAAAATGTTTCCTCAACCTACTATCCAAAGTTATATTATATTCTGGAACAGAATAATAAATTATTACAAATTGAAATAGATGAGAAATTTGTATTTAATTCCTTTATTGAAAGAATTCAGCTGAGAAGGTAGAATGTTTCCTCAACCTACTTGAAGTCACATTTCATTCTGGAAAAGAATACTAAATTACTACAAATTGAAATAGATGAGAAATTTGTATTTAATTCCTTTATTAGTTGAAAGAATTCAGCTGAGAAGGTAGAATGTTTCCTCAACCTTCTTGAAGTCACATTTCATTCTGGAACAGAATGGCCTACTAAATTACAACAAATAGAAAGAAATGAGAAGATGGAATTCTCGATGGCAGAATTTAGTTCGGAATCCCGTTCATTAATTATCAAATTACCATTTTGTGTCCATAGAAAGTAACTAAATAAACTAATTCATGGCCTACAAAATCAAAATAACCGCATTTTGATAACTTTGATCATGGATGGCATCTCTATGAGTATACATGTCGCAGCTTCTGCCACTAGAGATGTGTAACAAACTTGTGGGTTGTTACGAAGGTTATTTTTCTAACCTGCGATTGGCCATACACAGAAGAAGAATAAGTGGAAATACAAATCTCAGTACCCTTTTTGAATTATTTTATCACAACATGTATCGGACATTCATGCCATTTTCAAGACTTGAAAGGGAACTGATATTTGTATTTCTACTTATATTACAAGTAGCCCTGAAAAGAAAAGAGACTGAAGAACAATGTAATATATAAAAGAATATTTTTCCACTAAAAGTTACATACACTTGTGATTATTCTTCAATGTAATTGCCTTGAAGGTTGAGTTACCTGTATACCAGACTACCAAAACCCTGTTAATAAAATGATGCCGCCAGATGAGTTTAAGTGGGCTGTTATGACGTTGTTTTGGAGTTCCTCATTAGTTTGGAAGGTCTGTCCTCAAAGTCATGTCTTGAGTTTGGGGGTAAGGTATAAGTTACTATAGTCAGGTCCACGTTATAATGCCAGTGGAGAAAGATAGGAGAAAAACGTTGCCGAACCTCTGTCTTGGCAATGCCTTCTATAGACGGTAGCAGATACAGGTTTATTGATGTAATTCTGTTTGCTTTTGGTCTTTGGTGTGTTATGTTGTATCCTGTGTTTGACGAGTAATAAAAGTGCAAGTATGGATACAAATTATGAGTGTTATTATTTTCTATATATAATAAATATATTTTCTGTATAAATTTTATATTGGAAATAATAACACTCATAATGTGTATTTATACTTGCACTTCTATTACCCGTCAAACAAAGGATACAACATAATACACCAAACTGCTCATTCTCGTTTAAAATAATCAATTACATTTTATTATACTTTTAATAATTCCATTATGAATTTACATAATTAAGATGAAATATTCTGATTAATTATACATTGTTAAAAGACGAACTGGCAACAGAGCAAAGGAAGAAAGAGATAGCGCTATCCGCTTTGTTGAATGATAGACAATGATAGCAATACCATTGCTAATCAAACACTGCCATTATAACGTGGACCTCACTATTGTAGCCAACTCAGGTTTGTATGGTGGGTGATCGAAATGATCTCATTTGATTTGCTGGAGAAGCCGTTTGGTTTCACCAGCACTGTGAGGCCGAGTTGTGATGGATCGCAAATGATTCCAGAACTCACTTCAAGTGGTGTCTTTAATTTTCCAGCATCATTCACGAACTATATAATCACTCATGCATAAACGTGAATAATTCTTCGTTGGACTTATGCTGAACTATGCTTGTTTATGTAATAATATATAAAAATATGCCTATTGATTGCAAAAACTAAGAATGCTACGCCACTAGCACAGGTTGGGGGATTCAAGTGAGGCGGCTGTGTTTCGGGGTTTATAACTCGACAACAATATTGAAGATCTGGCCGCACCGATCATTGGTCGTTTGGTGAGAGGTACAAGCTGTTCAGCTCTGTAAAAATCATCCCCTTATCGCTTGCATAGGCATGTTGGATTACATTGTGTATGGGTGTATATATTCAGGAAATATAGTGGAGAATTTGTTATATTTCTTCAGGCAATAGAGTAGGGAATTTGTTATATTTTTTCGGGAAATATAGTGAGGAATTTTTTATATTTTTTCAGGCAATAGAGTGAAGGATTTGTTATATTTTTTCAGGCAATAGAGTAAGGAATTTGTTATATTTTTTCAGGCAATAGAGTGGGGAATTTGTTATATTTTTTTAGGCAACAGAGTGAAGAATTTGTTATATTTATTCAGGCGATAGAGTGAGGAATTTGTTATATTTTTTCAGGCAATAAAGTGGGGAATTTGTTATATTTTTTTCAGGCAATAGAGTGAGGAATTTCTTATATTTTTTCAGTCAATAGATTAGGGAATTTGTTATATTTTTTCAGGCAATATAGTGGAGAATTTGTTATATTTTTTCAGGCAATAGAGTGGAGAATTTGTTATATTTTTTCAAGCAATAGAGTGACGAATTTATTATATTTTTCAGGCAATAGAGTGGAGAATTTTTTATATTTCTCCAGGCAATAGATTGGGGAATTTGTTATATTTTTTCAGACAATAGAGTGGGAATTTTGTTATATTTTTCAGGCAATAGAGTGAAGGATTTGTTATATTTTTTCAGGCAATAGAGTGAGGAATTTCTTATATTTTTTCAGTCAATAGATTAGGGAATTTGTTATATTTTTTCAGGCAATAGAGTAGGGAATTTGTTATATTTTTTCAGGCAATAAAGTGGAGAATTTGTTATATTTTTTCAGGCAATAGAGTTAGGAATTTTTATATTTTTTCAGGCAATAGAGTAGAGAATTTGTTATATTTTTTCAGGTAATATAGTGGAGTATTTGTTATATTTTTTCAGGCAATAGAGTGGAGAATTGTTATATTTTTTCAGGCAATAGAGTGAGGAATTTATTATATTTTTTCAGGCAATAGAGTGGAGAATTTTTTATATTTCTCCAGGCAATAGATTGGGGAATTTGTTATATTTTTGCAGGCAATAGAGTGGGGAATTTGTTATATTTTTCAGGTTATAGAGTGAAGAATTCGTTATATTTATTCAGGTTATAGAGTGAAGAATTCGTTATATTTTTTCAGTCAATAGATTAGGGAATTTGTTATATTTTTCAGGCAATAGAGTGAGGAATTTGTTATATTTTTCAGGCAATAAAGTGGGGAATTTGTTATATTTTTCAGGCAATAGAGTAAGGAATTTGTTATATTTTTCAGGCAATAGAGTGGAGAATTTGTTATATTTTTCAGGTAATATAGTGGAGTATTTGTTATATTTTTCAGGCAATAGAGTGGAGAATTTGTTATATTTTTTCAAGCAATAGAGTGACGAATTTATTATATTTTTCAGGCAATAGAGTGGAGAATTTTTTATATTTCTCCAGGCAATAGATTGGGGAATTTGTTATATTTTTGCAGGCAATAGAGTGGGAATTTTGTTATATTTTTCAGGCAATAGAGTGAAGGATTTGTTATATTTTTTCAGGCAATAGAGTGGGGAATTTGTTATATTTTCCCAGGCAATAGATTGATGAATTTGTTATATTTTTGCAGGATAGAGTGAGGAATTTGTTGTATTTCTTCAGGAGTGAAATTTTGTAATATTTTTGCAGGCAACTTGCACTGAAAGCATTGAGCGAACGACTGAGCAAAGCAGAGCACTCTTCTGGTCCCAAATTGGCGACCAGATCCAAACAGGAGACGGCCATCTCGATTCCAGTTGTACCACCCATGCCGACGCCAATGATGCCTTCTACTGCTGCCAACACAACAAGTGTAAATATACCTGATGCAGTCACAGCTAACACATGAGACTGCCTCCCTGCTAGAAGCGCATAGCAGCTAACAGACGGGACAACATAGGTAGTAAACAATGTGAACAATAATATTATCGATGTGTGAAAACTAGTTGAATCAGTTTAAACATGACTAAAACTTGGTTCAGGTTTAGTTGAAACTAGTTTCATCAGTTTAAACGTGACTAAAACTTGGTTCAGATTTAGTTGAATCTAGTTTCATCAGTTTAAACGTGACTAAAACTTGGTTCCGGTTAGTTGAAACTTGTTGAATCAGTCCAAACATGACTAGAACTTCGTTCAGGTTAGTTGAAACGTGGTTTGAACTAGTTGAAAGCTTGTTAAAAGTCACTTGAAACCGGATTAAACTAGTTTGTTTAAACCTTGTTCAAATTACTTGAGTTGTTGAAAAACTAGTTCTTTGAATTTTGGTTCAAACTAGTTGAAAACTCATTAGTCACTCGAAACCGGGTTCAAACTAGTCAACACCTTGATAAAACTTGTTTGAATTACAAGAGTTGAAAACTATTGAATTTTGGCTCCAACTAGTTTAAAACTTATTAACTCAGCATAAACTGGATTCAAACGGTCAAAACATGATTTAAACTATCCTTAGCAGGATATTTCGTTGGGATACATTTGCTAAACTCCATTATTGTATTTTTCGTATCAGAATAAAGAAAAGTAAAAAGTTGCAAGGTTTCTTATTGCTCTATAAATTTAAGTTTTTTGAAACTTGGAATTATTCATTTAAACCGGATTTAATTTGTATGATAAAACTCATTACACCTAGTTAAAACCAGACTTAACTAATTTTACATGATCTTATGTGAGATGAATCTTCAGAAACATTTTATGGGAGCTATTTCCACCAATCTGATAATCTAAATGAATAATTTAGTTTGAAAACTGGTTACATCTAGTTCTAACAGGGTGTTGAAGATTCAAATTTTACAGAACTCTTCTTTCGCCTGAATAAATTAGAAGAAAATATGGTAGATACTATATTGATTCACATTATATTCAATGTGTGATAATTTATAAAACTAGTTTTTAAAGTTATAGGTTCCACAACCTAAAAACATTACATTTGAGTTGAAAAATATAAGTTGCTACACAAATAAGTTGGAAAAATCAACTTAGAAATATTATCATTATTACTACAAACAATATTGTTTACATTAATTATTTAGTCTACTCTTTGATAAGTTCATTTGGTTCACATCGGAATAATTAGTCAAAAATATTTATTTTCTGATGAATGTGATCCCATTTCATGCATAACCTAATTAATCTATTTTCATTTCCAACCCCCTAGCTAACATATTAAAACTAAATAATAAATAAAACAAAAACTAAAATAATGACAACGTGTCATGGAACCGTTTTTTATAAAGAAATGACATTATTGTTCTTATCAACAAATTCAACAAAAATTAGATTTGTCTCTCTCTATCTTTTATAAAATATAAGAAAAACATACAGTTGATAAAACAATTAAGTAAGAGAGAAGTTGAAATTTGAAAGAATATTATGTACATTGTATTCTCATAACCCCTTCATGAATATTGATTGTTATTTTGGAAGTTCCTAAGAACGGGGTTTTTGTTACGAGGGAGTAACATGATAATTTTGAAAAAGTGTGAATAGTTAATTTTAATAAATTCTCATTTTTTTCTGCTACTGTATAATTGGGAGTCAAATTTTATTTTTTCAAAATCATTACTGTTTAATTCCAAGTTATGAAGTCAGACACAACTACTATTCATTCTTTCTTTTCAATATTCTTCTTTACTTTGTTATGTGGAATAAGTTGGAATTAATAAACACACTTCAATAGTACGATCTTTACTTTTACATTACTGTTGACAGTTTATTCCATGTAAAAGATTCTTCATAAATAATTTCCTACTATTTATAGACTCATTGAATGAAAAAGACTAAGAAACTGTCAAAAATAAAACATTTTCTTCACAATGTCTTAGTCTTTTTCATTCAATATGAATAATTACCACAAAATCAACTTCTCAACTACACAAAAAGTGAAATTTATAGACTTATTTCACTTTTTAATAAATTTGTATCAATTTATTTCTATAAACTTTACCCAGATTTCTTTGTGGTTCACAGAGAGAAGTATATTATCAAGATAAGTTAAGAGATTTGCTCCTTTCATTCCCATTGGAAGGACTCAAACTCCGCTTCTCAAAAAGATATAAAATAAGTTACTGGCGGTTCGGAACACACCTAAAATAGGCTGTAGTCTCACTCATTTCTCATCATCCTTCCAATTGCCCTCGCACAAGCCTAAAGCTTACGTGGACATCACCCACAGCAAATGAAATATTTTTCTTGATTCGCATGAATATGGAAGTTTTAAGCCGTCTTCAAAAGTGTGGCATCAAGGCATCATAATACTCCATGTATTTACTGATATTCATTGAATTCGTCTAACGCATTCATGTACAGAACCTTCCATTTACCTACTGTCTTCCCATAACACTGTGAATCAATATATTCAATAATATTACTCATTACAAAAATATTTCTCATAGTTTCGAGCATATTTTTGTATATGGATTATTTTAGTTCCTTGCCATCGCCTTAAAACAAGATTCAATTCAGTATCATTTTTACATCTTCAGTTTTGTCTTTATTCAAGTTTATTAACATTTGGTCCGATGAAAAACGGAAACCAAGTATTTCTGCTAATCCTATTTTCTAAATACCATCTCTGGAAATAACCATTTATCAAGGATTAAAATAAGATTCAATTCAGTATCCTTTATTACATCTCCAGTTTTGTCGTTATTCAAGTCTATTAACATTTGGTCTGATGAAAAACGGAAACCAAGTGTTTCTGTTAATCCTATTTTTTAAATACCACCTCTGAAAATAACCATTGATCAAGGATTTCATTGAATCGTTTTGTCAATAATCAATACATCAAGTAGTAAATCATGTAGGCAAGCGTTCATACCTCCAAAAATCAACTTTGGCTTTTATATATTTTCTTTCAATTTTTATTCATTGCATTTTCCTCCAGTAAAATATCAAGTCAGAAATTATTAAGGCTTTTCGGTACACTTTTTTCCATTATTTAAATTGGATAATCTTTTTCAATATAATTGTTAAGATCATTATAAGAGTGAGAAAAAGTGGCAACTGAAATTTTTAAGTGGTCTAATAAGCGAGTTATGGGTTGATGAAGTCCTAAATTTACATATTCCGTTTTCTTTCCAGATCATAAACGGTTTCGACTATATTATTCGAACTTCTCTTAAAAATTCAAAAAATGTATCTTTCCAAACTAAAACATTTTATTCCCCATATCATTCATAAATAAAAAGTAACATTTTTTGTAAATTCGATAACTTGTTTATTTTGGCATTAATTGCGAAATACGCATATTAGAACAAAGCCAATGATATTCTGAATGTATTAAAAAAAAACCCAATGGAAAATTCGAAACAGTTTATGATCTGGAAAGAAAACGGAGTTTAGCACTTCAACAACCCATAACTCGCTTATTAGACCACTTAAAAATTTCAGTTGCCACTTTTTCTCTATCTTATAATGATCTTAACAATTATATTGAAAAAGATTATTCAATTTAAATGAAAATAAAAAGGTGAACTGAACAGTCTTAAGACAAAAATTCGATGTGTTAACATTATTTTAATGCTTGAAAATACAAATTATTCACTAACTGGTTAGTACACATCCGGTCTTGCTAATTCAATAAAACATGGCGAAACGATAGTCACTACAAACCAGATAGTAATTTCTTCTTTTGAATTTAAAAAATTGTGAATTACATTATTTATTGCAGAAATCAATTACACCGTAACAAATGTGATCTAACATCCAAAATTATATTATTGTTTCATACAACGATCTGCGTGTATTTCAACATTGTTACTGCTATATAGTAATGAATAATTATATTATTAATTTATTATATTCCTAAGACGTTCCAATCCTTTTGACAAGACATACACGTTGATTGTTTTTCGTTTAAGTCTTGCTGTTAAAAATCTAATAATAATTTCATTATCTACTGTTATAAATCTTGAATAAGTGTGTAAACTTGTAAGAGAATGATATAATAAGGTTAATAACTAGTGTTTATATGTGTAAATAATTTATTTCTTGATATTTTGTTATAATAAAAAATGATAAAAGTATGCGTGTGTTTATTTCATTTTTGTCAAATCTTGATGAAAGTTTGCCAAAGATCTGTTTTATTGAATGTTTCATCGTATTATGGGCACCAAAGCAAGTCACACTAGTATTTTTTTACTTAAATTTTCAATTTTCTTTCTCAAAGAGAAGGTTGTATTGATGAATCATTGTAACTTTTAAGTTCAAGGGGATGTAGACTCTTATTCTATCATTTATCTAATATTGATTCAAATACAAGGTAGGAAATACTGTACTTTTAGAGAAGAAATAATTTTTATTTATTCTTGGAATCTCCAGAGGAAGTTTTCTTTTACGACTATCTGTCTGTAGCAGTAACTAGTGTAAATAAGAGTAATTTCAACTAGGAACAAGATTTTCAATACATATGTAAACCATTTTATTAATTAATTGGTTACAATACCGGCAACCATTATTAATATCAAGTAAAGTGCTGACGTCTCTTGATGACGATTACAAAAATCACCACTGTCGATAGTAGTAATTTGGATTTTGGTAAGAATAACTATAACGGTACGTATCTAAATCCTAATGATTTGTGGTTTTGAATGAAACTATAATAATTATTGTTATAGATGGTTCAATCACAAGAAAACTCAGTTGTCCACACATTGTTTTTCAATTTCTCGTGACTTGACTATCAATTCAATTTCTGTACATGCAAACTCTGGTGATATTTTATCGATCTATATAAATTTAAGTTTGATTAAAATTCACCAAATTATCTGTTTTGTAATAGCACAAAAAGGTTCATTTCCACTGTTTCTACATTCTGAGCAACCTTTAAAAAAAGTGTACCTATGCATTTCTTGTGAAGAGCGTGGTGAATTCAAAACTCGCGCCTAAAGTGGACTGGACGCCATATTGCAAGCGAGTAGTATAAAATCATATTACTTTCGTAATGATCGTAATTAACATCTTATAATATATTAAAGAATTTTCAGAATAATGATAAATGATGAAAATTATATATCCATCAATTATAAAGTTTATAGAATTCACTTATTTTAAAAAACAGCTGAAGGCTTTTGGGAAAGACTGTACTCACTGTACTTACTGTAGCATTGGTCCCTTTTTTTGATTTCCATTTACATTTACCATTGCAATAAAATAATTTGAAATGACCGCTGCTTAATGTGGATTTCTAAATAAAAATTGTGTTTGCTAAATGAATATGGTGTTTTAAATTCATTGTTGGTTTAAAATCTTACGGTAATTTTACTTTGATCAGTATTTAGTTTAAAGTTGTCAATCGTGGTGGATCGTGGATTGTTGGGATTTTCATTTCGTGGTGAATGAAAATGGCGATGGTGCTCAGTGGCTGGTGACCACTTCTAGTTTCATGTTTATAAAGATAAACTTTGTGAAATGTTACAGACTCTACTAAAGTGAGTTGAGAAAATGTCTTCGGTACAATTTGTTGTACATCCAATTCCAGGAACAGAAGACCAGCTCAACGATAGGTCTGTACAAATTTTATCTACACGTACTTCCCTCATGGGTTGGGTTCCTATGTAAATCAATGAAGTTTATAAAAAATACTATTATTATTTGTAATTAAACATCCATAATTGTTTTCTATGTCGATTTCTTCAAGGCTACATGTATGTGAGACAAACTCTTATTTCCAATCGTTTACATCCGTAGGCCTATGTCTCTTGCATTTCTAGAAAGTTCGGTGCCATTTGCTTTGCTAGTCATTTTTGGGAATGGCAGCCAAATTACTAAGTTATCCAATCCATATTGTAGAATATCCATGAAAATAACATTATTTGTTGTTTCAAAATAACATGTATCAGAAATTTTCTGTTATAAACAACCTATCAAAGTATGGTAGCGTTAACGTAGTCATTACGTATCATTGGATTAGCCGGAAATGTATTCCAAATCTGTTATAGAATGATGACTGAAAATTCTTGATATATTTGTGCAGTTCAATAACTCTAACATCTTGTTCATTTTTTTGAGTTTTATCGTCATATTTCTCATTTATGAGTATTTGTTTTTTTTATATTAACCTCAATGTCATGGGTAGGCCTACTCTAACTTAATAATTATAATGCAATCTTTTTTCCAGACCTATTCAATTTATTGGAGCCTTTTCAAAATTGAATTCATTAAATGTATTTAGCAATTTAAAAATTACCATAACTAATTATTATTTTTAGGCCTATATGAGTAGCAAATATTAAATTAACTGGTCTTAAAAATATTTGGCTAAGGGCGATTCTCACTTCTCAGCAATCTCACCAGCGTGGCTAGAGCCGCCACACATGTGCACATAACATACAAATTAATTAATTTAAATTTGTTTTATTCCAATTTACAACTAAGCAAAAAGATAGAATAACACCGCTTAAAAAGGTGAAAAATAATAAGCTAACAATTATTTTATACCTAATAATTATTAAAAGTAAATATAAAATTTGTATGACGCTTGATGGTGGAGAGTCACTTGCGGGATATAATTTAAGCCGTCAATGGGCCTTACGACTGTCATACTTTAGCCGGAATCGACACATTTTAACGTGACCAACCGATTACACGGGAGTGAACTGGTCAAAATATTTTGGTGTATAGCGGGTTCGATCCCGGGATGTCTAAACTGCTACGCAAGCACTTCATGCACTAGACCACTGATTACTAATATATAATCATATCGAACAATAACATTTTAATATGTTATATCAAGACTTATTTGTGAATTAGGAATAATAAATACTACCATAGAGAAACGATAGCATAGGTAGGTATCCCATGGTTTATGTCGCAACTTTCACTGTTATTTCAAGCCGATAGTTCACGTAGTTCTTTCCCAAGCAGCTGTGTGACGCTGGTAGTCTCTCAAATTGTGCCGTTCATACACTCTCACCCCAACAAAACAGTAAAAATTGACAATAATCGACAGTAATCGGCTTGAGATAACAGTAAAAGTTGCGACATAAACACCCTATACCATGGGATATCTACTTACGCTATTGTTTCTCTATGATACTACTTGCTGAACAATATTCTACTCTTGGAATGAATATCTATTAACTTATAAATTTATGGAGAAGTGGAGAAAAGAAAACCTACTAACCTTGTTCATTTTCCAATTCCAGCTTATTTTCCCAATGCATGATGATTACCACCATCTTCACAATATTTCAACTAAGAAATTACATTGAATAATGTCTTTAGACTGTCAATCATTAGACCTCTAAACCTTATCTAAGATTCAAAAAAGAACAAGTTTGATTTTGTATTTTATTTATTTCAGGAGGAATATTATTGAAAAACTTAGGGCCTAGAAATACAAACGATTTCTGGAAACAAGTGGTGTACGATTTAGAAGTCTTGATCAATCACATATCACTCAACTAGGAACATCCCTAAACAACGCATGACCACGTTTCTAGACATAATATAGAACACGTATACAAGACTCTGAAAAAAGATACATCGTATAGGCAAGCATCTGAGACTCTGGAAGATAGGCAAAGAAAGTTAATATCTACCCTTCTTTTTGATAGCACGATCTATAGCTTTCTGTATAGTTATCAAGGCCTACAAGTGACTAATGTAGGTGGAGCCCCATCAATTTATTCAAATTCAAATTTATTTATTCAAGTAAGTTAAAATACATTCTGGTTTATACACGAATCCACAATAAATTACAGTACAACAGCCAATTATGCAACAAATTTCACATATTATGAAAACTTATTAATTACAAAGAAGATTGAATGCAACATTAGAATATTGACAATATAGTATTGTAATGTAACTACATAAATCAGCGGTGTTTCAACAATGAATAAATGATAACTTCAATGAATAAATATACACCCACTATAAATGATACCGTGACTGTTCTCTGAATTAAAAAGTCAAAATTTAGCTGCCCAAAGACATTCATAGGAAGAAATCTATTTAAAAAATTGAAACTTTTTCAGGATTGACAGCATTTGGCTTTCTATATTGGCTATTCGTCATCAATAATTGTATAATATACTTTTCCAATAAAAATATTCGTATATAAATATTGATATATTTATTCATTGGATAAAAAAATACAGTTATAAAGTAGGTAGGCAAGCTTAATAATATTGTGTAACAGGATGTACATAGAATGTAGTACCATTCGATGTTCTAGTGCTTGGTAGTACATTCTATCGTATACATACAATGTTGGAACAGAGAGAAAAGATTACAGCTATTGAGTGTATACTCCTATGTTTAATTCCTTGATTTTCCAAAATTCTTTGACAAATGAGAAATAGTTGAAACAAGAAAGAGGAGAATGATTACTGAATACAATGGGGAAGAGTGAATCAAAAACTTTTGAATCTGCCTGGTCCAGGTCTGATACCAGAGTTTTCAGAACGCTCCCGATCAATTTCAGGGCCGATTTTTCACTTGTCGATTTTTCACTCATCAATTTTTTACCTATCGATTTTTGACATCAATTCTCATAATTTGGTTTGTTGTTTTCGATTTCAGGTTGAAGGAGGTAGCCGACCGGTTGAACCGGTATGGCGGGACGGTTCCGCCGGCCGCTCTGGCCGGAATCAAGCAGCCGATCAGGTCGGTGGTGGTCGGGCCCAACCACATCGCACTCCTGCTAGAAGACGGCCGCATCTGTCGGGTCGCATTCTCCATCATATCCGACCGGCTCGATCTCACCAAGAATGACCCCACTAAGAGGTGAGTCAGCTCAACACGTCACACGTTTTATTAGCTGAATTTGTTTGATTGTAATTTAGGCTCATCAAGTGCCCGAATAGTCGAGGAGTAATTTATTTTTATCCATACGCTCAAATTTTCCATGAAATGGTAAAACATCGTTTAATAAAAAAATCATGCTATCTGAAGCATCACACCAACCATACAATCAATAATTATTATTAAATGAAAATCCAAATTAAATGCCGTAATTTAATTTACCCCGAAGACTTCTGCTACTGCAAATATTGACAACAGGGTAAACAGCTAGATGGAAATTCGATGAGTGCTACTTTACAAAACTGATTTGTCAGCCCGGGAACCACCAGGACAGCACCGGGAACCGTTAGGTTGGCACCGTCCTGGTGGTTCCCGGGCTGACAAATCATTTTTGTATAGTAGCACTCATCGAATTTCCATCTAGCTGTTCACCCTGTTGTCAATATTTGCAGTACCTAGCAGAAGTCTTCGGGGTGAATTACAGCATTTAGTTTGGATTTTCGTTTAATAATAATTATTAATTCATTAGCATTTAAATAATTGCAATATCTCAGTAATTTCCATCTGTGAACCATACAATCATTACTATGATGCTAGGATTACTATTATTACTATGATCACCGGCCAGGATAGCCTTGTTGACTAAGGCTGGCCACTAACGACAGGAGGACACTCACATGTTCATCATGCATGTTTTGTCATCAGCGAGAGGCTTCGACCAAACAATATACAACCAATAACAATAGATAAACCACTGGAAAATTACAAATTATAATGATACAAAACAAATTTAACCTCAGATAGAGTAATAAAGAGAACATTTCGTTCGAAGCGTTTCGCTGTGATGACACAACATGCTCATCATGCATGTCCTGTCGTTAGTAGCCAGCCTAAGGCTAGGCGCACACCAGTTAGTCAAGTCAAGACAAGACAAGACATGATAAGACACGTTTAGTCATAATACTTTACATTGTTCCTTATGAAGCGACACACACTGATTAGTCATTGCAATTAGACATTCATAAGCAACTATGTGAAGTATTGTGACTAAATGTGTCTGATCATGTCTTGACTTGTCTTGACTAACTGGTGTGCGCCTAGCCTAAGGCATTGCACCCTTCACTCTACCAGCGCTACCTGGTTGTGGTTTCGAATCCCGTCAGTATGCATGGACGTTTGATTATATCATCAAATCACCCTTGTAATTAACATGAGCCACGCAAAAGCAAAACGCAAAAATCTCATGTGGGCATCATCCTAAAAAAATCATTATTGTAATTGAATAGATTATTGAGTAAGTAATAGTACAGTATAAGTTATTCACTGCAGATTGTATACTATTTTCTTCTAGGAATCTGTACTATTATACTCGAATACTGCCGAGGTATCTAGTGAACGAGCCTAAATTTATTTATTCATTATATACTGTATTATAGTTAAGGAAAGTACAAATTCAATTTAGAATAGAATAGAATAGAATTGTTTATTGATCAACAAATATAACATAATATATATGGATCGTGTCAAGTTAGAAACTACAAATAAAAAATAATACATAAATAGGCTATAATAGGTACAGTCATGCCATGAGAAAATGTCTTAAATTAGTCGCGACAATAAGTTATTCCGTACAAGCAGGCAAAACAAGGTGAGTAGTTCATTCTCATTTTAAAGTTAACATGTGTAAATTTAACATTGCAATATTTGACTATCGAGATATTCCTCTATTGTATAGAATGCGTTACGTCTCAGCAGTTCTTTTAATATTCTCTTGAATTTGCTGCTTGGAAGACTTCTAAATGTTAAGGGAAGTTTATTGAAAAGAATAACCTGCTGGTATTTATGGCTTTTATAAGTCTTGTGCAGCCTTATAGAAGGTTTTATCAAGTCAAATTTATTTCTTGTGTTGTGATTTCATTAATACTGTGAATTTGATTTCATTATACTGTGTAACAATTGATATTGTTGTTATTGTTATTGTTGATATTGATAGCATTTATTTTGAATATACTAACCATTGTTTGAATAAAACAATTTTCCAAGATTAAACAAGATTCAATTTTAAATTATTAGCTTAAGATTTAGAAACAGCTAAATTTCTACTCCTACTGGCGAACAAGTGTTTCACTCATGCCAGTAGTTCTTCACCACCAGCCGTATTTTACAGATAGTTGATATAGATATTTAGAATAATAATTTTTGTTTTTTTGATTGTCACATCTTTGTACTATTTTCTGTGTTTTGGTGAATGAATTGAATTGAAATGAATTGTTTTGGCAAAATAAATTTGATTGAAAAAAACTGCTAATTTGAATTACAGCTCGAAGTCATCGGGAGGCGGCGGCGGCGGTGGTGGAGGCGGAGGCGGCGGCGGGGGCGGCGGCTCGGGAGGCGGCAGTTCGAGTTCGTCGCGGCAGTTGTCACGGCGCGCGCGCATCATGCGCACCAGCACACCTCCGTTCCGCGGCGGAGGCGGCAGCGGTCGCGCTTCGGGCGCCGGGGGCGGTGGAGTGATCATGGGAGGCGGCAGCGGTGGCGGAGGCAGTGGCGGAGGCGGTGGCAGGCCGATGGTGCCTGTGCCCTATGTGCCCGAGGAGCTGGTCTCCCAGGCCCAGGTTGTGCTGCAGGGCAAGAGTCGCAATCTCATTATAAGGGAGTTGCAGGTGAGACTTACTGAATAGTTGTCATTTTGTTTTCCTTTAACGAATTATCGCTAAGGAACTAATAGAATGATTTCATACTATATCTACTATGCAATTTTAACATGTATTATTTTGGCAGTAAACGATTATTATATTATTAAAATATAAATATTATTATTATAGTAATATCATAGAGAAAATATAGCCTAGGAAGATATTCCATGGTATAGGGTATGTATGTTCCAAATTTCACTGTTAACTCAAGCCGATGGTTCTATAGTCAGGTCCACGTTATAATGGCAGTGTTTGATTAGCAATTGTATTGCTATCCTTGCCTATCATTCAACAAAGCGGATAGCGCTATCTCTTTCACGTTTTGCTCTGTTGCCAGATCTTCTTTTAACAATGTAGGAATTAATTATCCAACAAAATATCTAATCCTGATTATGAAATCATTGAAAAATATAATTTATTTTAGAGTTTCAGAGAGTTTTCAGTTGGCACCTGATCAATTTTAGGGCCTCTGACATGATTTAGGGCCGGTTTCCCAGCTCGGAATTTAGCTAAGTTCTGTTCTTTAGACAGCTGGAGTCAGAAAATTGGCTTTCGGAAACGGGGCATAGTCGTAGTTTTCATGATAATCTTTATTTTCTAATTTCTATAATTTGAAACGAAATGAAACATTCCTAAATAATTCAAAATAGCTGAAACTTTACACTATTTTCCCTTTATTTTATTTTGTGTTCAATTTTATAGTTTTTCGAAATTGAATTTAAACGTGGACTACGATTACGGCCCGTTCCGGAAAGTAAATTTTCTGACTCCAGTTGTTTAAAGTCTAGAACTTGAGCTGGGGTTTCCTTTGTGCGTAAATGCCGTCGTCGACCGCGAAGACCACGGGAGAGAATCTCAGATTGGGTAGATTTCAATTTGTCTACATAACCTTGAAGATTATGTTCAATTATGTTTTAATGGGGCAGGTTGAGCTTATACTTTTTTATACTTTTAAATGGCAATATGTTGATATTATTAGAAATGTTTAATTCTTTAATAATAAAAACAAATAATGAAAAGTTATTTGATCAGCTGTTTTAGCACTTGAAATTTGGACAATATGAATGTCAACAATGCTTGTCGTCGTCGACTGCGGAAATTTACGCCCAAACGAAAATGCACCTTTTGCTAAATCCGGAGCTTGGAAACCGGCCCTTAATGAGTGTTGTAGGCGAAATTGAAGCAGACATAGACTACAATAAATACTCGAAAATAGAAATAGTTAATGTTGTTTAGTAGGCCTACTATTTATCAGCATTTGTTTGATGTTTCAGCGCACGAACTTGGACGTGAACCTGGCGGTGAACAATCTGCTGTCACGTGACGACGACGACGGGGATGAGAATGAGGACGGCGGTGACTCGTACGTGCCCGAGGACCTCATCTCGCTGCTCGACGGAGGCTTCCACGCCGACCACTCGGTCATCATCGACGCAGACGCCATCTTCTCCGAGGACATGTTCGGATATTCGGCCATGCGCATGTCAGTAGCTCACTCTACATTCATTTATTTTTTGTTGGTTTATTTGTGCCTAATGAATATAACAATATAAAAACTTGTAGTACCGTTTTATTAAAAAGTTTAAAATATTTAACGACTAGTTTCGACCATTGGTTGGTCATTTTCAAGTTGAAATGTAAAATCTTTTTACATTTCAACTTGAAAATGACCAATGGTTGAAACTAGTCGTTAA
Source organism: Nilaparvata lugens (assembly GCF_014356525.2). NCBI lineage: Eukaryota > Metazoa > Arthropoda > Insecta > Hemiptera > Delphacidae > Nilaparvata > Nilaparvata lugens. The sequence goes on from NC_052516.1 coordinate 27,502,467, forward strand.
ATATTTTAAACTTTTTAATAAAGGGTACTACAAGTTTTTATATTGTTTTTATTCATTTGAATAAAGTAGCCCATATAAGTGAAGTGATTTTTTGTGCTTAATGTAGGCTATGTTATGTGAAATCTGCTCTGTGTTCTCTCGACTGTTGTGTTGAAAGATGAAGGATCACACTTTGACGTGTCATATATTGCTGTGCTGGAGCGTTGCTCCCTTGATGCAGTTTCATATGACGAACAAGTAAAGTAAAGTTATTTATTGAAAATAATCAATTACAAAACTCAACTAAAATAATAGCTATTTAAATCACTTGGCCGGAAAGTGGCCATTTGCAGGGCCGAGTATAATGCAGAGACTGGAATTGCATGCGAGCCCTGCAAGAGACATTCACGGTCAACACACGAAAAAGTATCTTTTATCCAACTACGGAAAGATCAAGGTGGTTATTGTACTATTAGTAAAATTACCAGTTTCTCTTGCATTTGAAATAGCTTTATATATTTAATAATATTAATATATCAATATTTAATGAGTACAATATGAAAACTTGTAGTACCCTTTATTATTTTAAATATTACAACGACTAGTTTCGACCATAACTTATGTTATTAGGTTATGGTCGAAACTAGTCGTAATATTTCAAATAATAAAGGGTACTACAAGTTTTAATACTGTTCTTATTAATTTGTAAAAAAGTAGCCCATTAAAGTGAAGTGTTATTATCAATATTTATTAATTTATTTATCAATACAATTACAAATATGTGTAAGCGAGATATTGGATAGATATTTGAAATATCTCTGTAAACTGTATTATTTCCTGATCAATTTATCATTGTACCGCAATGTTCACACTTATTGACACTTTTTCATTGTGCAACTCATGCTTAAGGAATCCAAATGTTTATTTAAAGAATAATATTAACCGGCAGCGTCTATAAAGAATTACTGCCTGTATAATTCTGGACTAGACAATTATTGTATTTTTGTATTTGTTCATTTTATGGCAGAATAAAGCTTATTTTCATTTCAAATATTGCGATTTTTTGTGGCAGTCGAGGCAACTCAGGATCGACGAGCTCGCGACGATTGACGAGCAACTCGGAGAGAGACAGAGAGAGGGGAGAGAACAATGCGGAGAGAGGCGACCGGGGAGAGAGAGGGGGCGACCGTAACAGTGACCGTGACAGCTTCTCGCGGTGGAGAGATCGCCAGTACTTTGGGCCGCGTCGTTGGTTGGAGACCGCACTCAGGGACTCTGGACTCGACAAGGATCCTGGTAAGTCTTATTTAAATAGATAAAAATATAAATTCTATCTCTCACAAAGCACAATACATTTTACTGTCAGAAAGTGGAGTATAGAGAAAAAATAACACTCGTGCTAGCTTTTCTCTATGATATAAATTCTTCAAGTATCCATTTCAGTTCGCACATGGAAATTACTGAGAAATTGCATTTATTTGCAACATTTAATTTGGATTTTCGTTTAATAATAATTATTTCAGTTGGTTCGCAAAGTACCAATTTCGACCAGTCTTTGATATATTGGAAGAAATAGATAGTTGAGCCATTCAGTTAAGTTGCCAGTTCATAAAATATCTACTTGGCCATTTGAGATACTAGAAGAAGTGGGAAGTTGAGCGATTCAGTCATGCTCTCTTTTCGTCAAATATCTATTCTGATCTGTCCTTGAGACTTTGTTTAGAAGAAATGGGAAGTACGTCATTCAGTATGTCTAATTTTCACGGCAACAAGTTTTCGTTGTAGGCTGATACACAGTCAGCTACATAGTTGCAAACTAGTTAGGAATAAGTTAGTTGAAGGGTAAAGGTCAGGTTAGGAATTAGGTTTTTGCTTTCAAATGGCAATATGCTAGTATTTTTCAGAATCACTTGATAATGTTAGAATGAAATATATATGATAGTCTTTCTAAAAGCAACATGAACTTCACATGCTGAAAACTTGACATACCGAATTTGCCCACCCGGACTGGTTGGCTGAAATATTGATGAAGTGAATGTCACCCTTCAGAAAACAGTGTTCAAGTTCACTATTTTCAGAGATTTTGAGTTTTTATTTTCAAAAATAAAAACGAAGTATAAACATTATACATTTTTGAATCAGTTACTCCATCAAGATTAAGCTGGACTCCCACTGGATACGGTACTGATACAAGTATCAGTGTTCGGCGTTCGGTTCAGTGCAAATATTTTCCACGTGATCTCCAATGGGGCTATTCCCCATACAGCCCGTCCGAGCGAGTCCCATTAGAACTCATGGGAAGAAAATATTTAGACACAGACTCTAATACTGATGTGTTGAAATCCAGCTTGACAAATGATAGAAAGAATTTTTTTAACATTAGTACGAGTTTGTACTAGTTAGGTTCTACTGTAGACTAACATCTATTAAATATTGTATGTATTGAATTAAATTTTTGATACTTTGTGTTATCTGATCATGAACTCTGTTATTCATTTATTGAGAATACATTACATGAAAATAATAATATAACTCTGCTATCTAATCATCAATCTAAATTCGGGAGATAATTTTATGAAGTTCTTATGTTTATTCTCTCCCAATAATTTCCGATTGAATTGAATTGAAAAAATATTTATTCATAATAATTTGCAGGTACATCAGGAACATAACATGAAAAGTAGTAGAAAACAATCTTAATCGTACTATAGAAGTAGCAAAAAGTTGATAACAACAGTCATAAACCTATAGTGTGATCTGTAAATTCTTGTAGGGAGTACAGAGACAATGCTATTAAACACTTCTTGAGTTTTATAATTTAATTTTTTGATGTTCTCTATTGCATGTAATTCTAAAGACAGCAATGATTGCATGTACTAGAGTCATGGTGACTCTAATTTAGTCACTATAGATGGATACTCAAATAAATTATTATTATTTGAATGTGTGTTGCAGAAAGCAAGAAGAAAGACTACGCGCAACAGAGCCCGCTATGGATGTCGGAGGACGCGGAATACTGGCCTGAGAAGGGACTGGAGCCCGGGGCGAAGTTTGTCAGCATTGCCGCTTTGCACAGTGAGCTCATAGCACTCTCATCCAATGGACAGCTCTATCAGTGGAAATGGACTGAGATGGAGCCCTATCGCAATATCGAGGTATTCATCCAACACAAATATTTATTTTCTAGTTTTTACTCTCATCTTGATGTTTGTACAATCTGTGTACTATCTGTTTTATGCCTATATTCGCTCAATAGCAGTTTGGGTTAAACTTGACTTAATCCAGGATTAAGGCCCACTGCAAAGTACACCCACGCTAATCCACGCCGCGCTAACCTACGCCGTGGAAAGTTTTGTAAAAGCATTGATAGCAGTGATGCATCGCAAACTGCATCCCGCCCATACAATCCACTAATTAAACATCCACGCGTGGATCGGTTTGTGATTCGTTCAGTTTTCGTGGACCGTGGATTGACTTAGCGGTGATAGACCCAGCCAAGCGTGTGGCTTCGCTTGACCTTGAACGTGGATTATCATGAGCCGTGGATTAGGTGGGTGCACTTTGCGGTGGGCCTAAATCAAGCTGTGTGTTGAATATTTATTATATTATAATATTTGTTACATTTGTTGAAAATATTGGAGATGTGAGGGTTTAAACTTTAAATTTAATTAAACTTACATCGAGCATACGGGTTCTAATCAGCTATTCTGTACAATGTAGCGAAACATTTATTCTATTTTTTTATAGAATCAATAGAACCTTTTATTATTTTTATTTGATGACACAACCGCTTCGACCAACCTCGCCGTTACCAAGTGTTGAACTGAATTATATTAAATACAAACTTATATCATATTAATGCCTATCAAAATTCTCAATCATTCCAAAAATCAAACGATCTAGTAAAAATCTTTTTATCCATTCATTTTCTTTTTACCAATAAAACATTACAAAAACAATGTACAATATGTGGAATAACTATGGACACTTCTAAGATTAAGCCCTAGTGGAGTGCACTTCTAATGATATTAAGCTATAAATCTATGTATGAGATAAATCTATAGAAATTATATTTAAATCTATGAATCTGTATATGCATGATATTTATTTGCCAAAAATTTATTTATTTTCCAAAAACAAAATACAAAAAAGCTTTACAAAAAATAAATATGAGTAGCCTATATGCTACTGCACTTGAACCAAGATCCAGCCAGGACATTTATTTAATTAGATATAATTAAATATAAATATACATTGTATTTCTATTTTGTTTTTACAATATAATTGATCATTGTTGTGTTTCAGAATTCAATCCACCACCCGAAAACGATCTCGCTGGGTTTGGTGAACGAGCGCGTGGTGTTGATGTCAGCGACCGGCATCCGGTGCTCGGTGGCGACCGAGTCGGGTCGTGTGGCGACCTGGATGGACGAGCTGGTCTCGCATGCGGCTGCGGCCGCCAAACTGGAGCATGCGGCCACCGCATACACTGAGTTCACGCTGGACCGCCTTGTCAGTCTGCACACATGCACACTGTACACTGTTGCGCGGTTAGAGAGCGGCGCGTTGTATTGGTGGTGAGTAGAAAATAGTATTCTTCAAATTGAAGTGATAAAATAGTAAGTAGAAATAGTAATAAATAAATAGTACGAATACTAATTGCTATCGGACCATACAGTCATCAGCAACGTCAACACAATATAAAATAACACTTGACACTTAAGGCTGTGCAAAGGCTAAAAATAAACTTTCTACTCTTTTTTCCAAGTTTTTCGATTTGTATATCATCAAGCTATCAAAATGAAAAGTTTTCTCAGGACAACATTCTTTTTCTGATCATTACTTTATGAGATATGAGCGCCTAAAGTTTGAATTTTTGGGACAGAACATTTCAAATTCGGTACGATATAAATCCATGAGATTTAGAGGATGGATTCTTCATGGTATTGTTGATCTAGTAAAAAAAAATTTCTGAAAATATCAATTTTTGGAAAAGTTATTCAATTTACCAAAAATAATTCATCTAGAAGTTATTTTTAGTAAATTGAATAACTATCTTAAAAATTTATATTTCAGAAAATTCTAGTTTCACTAGATCAACAATACCATGAAGAGTCTATCCTCTAAATCTCATGGATTTATCTCTTACCGAATTTAAAATGGTTTGTCCCAAAAATTTAAACTTTAGGCATCTCAAAAAGTAATGATCAGAAAAAGAATGTTTTCCTGAGAAAACTTTTTCATTTTGATAGCTTGATGATATGCAAATCAAAAAACTTTGAAAAATATCATGAGTAAAAAGTTTATTTTTAGCCTTTGCACAGCCTAAATTGTTATAAAGAATGTGTGAAAAACTGCTCCAAAGAATAGGAGGGGTTTGCTCGCAGAAGATCAATAATAGCGATTTGCTGAACAAAGAGACTGGATAATTATTTATTAACTCTTGCAACCTATTGTAGGCCTTTGTTCCCAAGACGTGATGGGACTTCTGTACTTTGGTTAATCGTGTACGTTGGGTATCAAGTTGTTGTATTTGACGGGTGTTGTATGAATACCTCTTGTGCTCATTTTACTCTTATTTTTATGTATATATTGGGCAACAACATAAATATATTGGTTGTAAACCGTTAATATACCAAGAGAAACAAATAGTAATAAATAAATTGAACGAATAAGAAGAAGAAAGAAAGAGGGAAGAAGGAGAGGAAATAAAAAAGTATTAGGCCATATTTTCATATTTTATTAATGCATTAATAAAATTTATTAATTTGTTAATGCATTAATAAAATATAAACGGGTTATGGTGATTTTAATTTTATTGCAATAATAGTAGTAGCCCTATAAAGAAAAAGTAAATAAATTAGTTTATGATCCTGCATTCACTATAGTGAGGTCCACGTTTCAACGGCAGTGAAGAAAGATAGGAGAAAAACGTTGCCAAGTCTCTCTATTTTGCCACTGACTGTACACAACTGTTACTCAATTCATCCCATTAGATTTAATCTAATAATAATTATCATTTCCTTGATAAAATAATCAATTTAATGTCAAATTGATCAATATATTTTTTCATAATTTGATTCAAAAATTTGCTCTCATGACTGAGATCAGATTTTTATTTCTATACAAAACTGAAATGGCGGCTAATTTAAAAAGCTGTGATACAACAATCTGAATTTCAAAACAACAGAAATTGAGTTATTTGGTAGTTTATTCTATTCCAATTTCCTTTAAAAATAATAGAAAAATATAAATTCTATTTAAAAATAAGTATTTTCAATGGATTAATTCTGAAATAACTTTTCAATATTATTTATACCGGTACGAGTAGGTCTAACCTTTACGGGAAAGCTAACTTGAGCATGGATGAAGTCTAGGATGGTTAGTTATCAACTTTTTAATGTCATTTCAGGTATTTTAATTTGAGTTTCTCATAAGGTAATGTTAAAAAAATATTTCATTGTTTCAAAAATACATTTTAAATCAATTATGCGACATGTGTACTCAAGTATTTTGATAGAATGAAGAAAAAAAAATGGCGGCTGAGAATATAGTTTGTACAGTTTTGTACAGTCACTGTCAAAAGTAAATATAAAATATTCTGGCAAATAGACAACTTTGCAAAGCGAGAGAGAGAGATAGTGCTATCTGTTTTGTTGTATGATAGGAAAGGACAGCAACAGTATTGTCAATCGTACACTGCCATTATAATGTGGACCTCACTATAGTCTTTCTGAAAACAACAGGAACTTGACGAACTGAGAGTTCGACAAACGGAGACCTCTCAAACAGATGATTCGTGATCAACTAAAACCATGAAATGAATGTCACCCATATCTTTCTCGGGCTACTCCCGTCCTCCCTCCATCCTCTACTCGGGCCGTCCGCCCTCTGTCTCTCACTCCGATGGATTGATAAAATGAAAAGTATTTAAAAATGAAGCGATTGAAATGTAATATATTTGTTTGTAGGGGAGTTCTGCCGCTGAGCCAGCGTAAGAAGTTGTGGGAGAAGTATCGTGCCAAGTCGAGGAAGCAGCGACCATCGACCAGCTCGGCAGAAATCACTGTGGGCAGCCAGGTCTGCATGAAGAACAGCCCCATGTATCAGCCCGGAGCCATAGGTTAGTTTCAACATCTCATTCTATAAAGCTCCAATTCCTAGTCGAAATAAATATACTAAAATAATAGTAATACAGTAATAGACTACAGCCCATAATACAGTGCGGCACAAATAAACTACAATAATAATAATAATATAGTAATAGACTACAGCCGATAATACAGTGTGGCTACAGTCATCGCTTAGGAATTAGATATTAGCTGGCAATTCAATTTATTCTTTCGAAAGGTATTATTATTGATTCCTATGATTATTATTGTATTATTCATTGGAAATATTTTCTAGTGGTTTTGTATTTTGGCGAAATAAAGTTTATTATTATTTATCAGTCTATAATCTGTATATTTCATAAGAACTGGTGCTTCGCAACTGTCAAAAAACACGAACAGATGTAATTAAGATTAGTTTCTATGTACATTTTCGGACTAGTTTCCCAAAAATGGTTTCGCTGAAAATCTACCAAAATTGTTGATAAGTTTGTAATTTTGTTATTAAAAAAAATCATATTGAGAAATTTAGTCAGAATAACATGGAAAATTATCTACATGATTAATAATTGTCAACTATAATGACCAAATTCTGATTCGAAACTAAAATGAGTACAATGTTTGAGCTAACTTTATTATTGCTATTTCTTTTGTCATTGTAATTTGAAACTCATTCAATTTTATGAAAAAAACAGTTTTAATTCTTCTTTGAATACCAATTTCAGAATACCAATTTCGCCGCCTGAATAAAGCTTTAGGACTGTACTGTTTATAAGAAAATATGTCATGTTTATTAGATATTTAATTGACATCTGTCGGTCTATTTACAGATGGAAATTACTGAGATATTGCAATTACTCAAATGCTAATTAATAATTATTATTTAACGAAAATCCAAATTAAATGCTGTACATCACCCCGAAGACTTCTGCTACTAGACAACAGGGTAAGCAGCTAGATGGAAATTTGATGAGCACTACTATTCAAAAATTATTTGTCAGCCCGGGAATGGTGATGTACAGCATTTAATTTGGATTTTCGTTTAATAATAATTGTCGGTCTATTAGTTTGCATAAAGTAAGGTATTATAAAAAAACGTTATATGCACTTGAATGAACATTATGGTAACGGCAATTGATATATGAATAGAGAAAAGGTAGTACAAGAAGATATCCCATGATACAGGGCCTTCATTTTTCAAATTTCGCGGTTAACTCAAGCCAATAGTCCTAGTAGTCGTGAAGCTATGTGACGTTGTTAGTCTCTCACACTGTGCCGTTGTTACACTCTCACCCGGCCAAAACAGTAATAACACACCGTAATCCAGTTAACAAGAAATTGCTTAAAATTTGGAACATAAACGATATGGGATATCTTTTTATGCTATCTTTGCTCCATGGTAAATCCAAGATAACCTAAAAGTATTCATTTATAAAGCTAAGGCCCGGTTGAACAACAGCCGGTTAAATTTTAATCATGATTAATTAATAACAATAATAATTTCTCTGGTCGAGGGTACAACACGAGTTTATTCAAAATACAGTATAGACATGATTACAAAAAGCATATAAGCTACAATTATTTACAAAGTATTAATACAATTGGTTGATTATTTGCTGATCTAAAAAAATGTGGCTCCACTATATATGAATATGTGTCGGGATGCCACTAATAATTCCACGAGAACCAATCAGAGAATGCGTTTTTGAAGAGACTGCTTCTCTGATTGGCTCTCGTAGAATTAATCACGGTTAAAATTTGAATAAATGAATTTATTTCCTCCTCAAATTACAAATTACAAAAGTAGAAATTAAATAGTATCTTGGAAATTATATTTATAAAATTTAACCGGCTGTTGTGCAACCGGCACTAAGCCTAGTTATTTTAATAAAAGTAATTTATTTTCATTCAAAGTATTGCTAGGAGAAATTCATTCAATAGCCTATGTCCATTTCACTTCACAATTTTTATTATCCTATATTAAGAGTTAATGAGAGTCCTAGAAGCCAGGAAATTGATAGATTTAATTGTGATTGTCAGGTTTCTGTATATCGGGAGGCATTCCGAAGGTGGGCCAACTACAGAACGCGGCGTGGAATCTGAGTGACGTGTGCCGCTTCAAGGTGCTGCCAGCCACGCCGCCCCCAGCTCCAGCTGCCTCCTCCTCAGCCTCCGCCTCCTCATCTTCCGCCTCCTCGGGTGGCAGCGGCGGGGGCGGCAAGCAGGACGCGGGCGGCGGTGGCAGTGCGGGTGGCAGCGGCGGGGGCGGCAGTGGTGGCGGTGCGAAGAGCGGCAAGGAGAACGCCGATCGACTGGATATGCCGCCTCCGCCTTCGCCCGCCTCCTCTACTTGCAGTGATACTGGGTCCACTTCGCACAGTGAGTAGTCAATTTATATTTATTCAATTAGCCATTCAATCAATCGTTCGTGTCTTTTCTATTTAGGGCTACTTGTAATATAAATAAAAATCTCAGTACCCTTTTTTTGAATTATTTTATCACATGTTTCAATATTCATGTCATTTTCAAGTGATATGGCGTAAATAAATAAATACTGCTGGAAGATTCTTATTTCTCAAAACTTGTTTATCAAAATAAGCTGTATTTCCAGCAGTATTTATTTACTTATAATTAATAAGTAAATAAGTAAGTAATTTATAATTAAGATTCTTATTTCTCAAAACTTGTTTATCAAAATAAGCTGTATTTCCAGCAGTATTTATTTTTTACTTCATATCACTTGAAAATTGCATGAATGTTGAAACATGTTGTGATAAAATAATTCAAAAATGGTACTGAGATTTTTATTTCTATTTAAATCAATCGTTCACTCACATATTCGTCCAATCATTTATTACACATTTAACTCTAAATAAATTTAACAGTTATTTCATATCTTTATAGAATGTGATTGAAGGTTTTCCTAGTACATGGATAACCATAGTTGGGAAAACCCTTCAATCCTCAACTTTTATTTTGCACCATATTCTCTTTATTTTGTATTGTTGTTGATGTTTGCATGTATATTTTTTGTTAATTTGTAACAAACTTGTATATTATGTGTGTGAAATAAATAAATTGAAAAAAATCTTAACAGTAGCCTTTATTGGAAGTGTTGAAAATAAAAAATACATAACATACTATTTGAAAATATAGCATGAGAAGATATCCCATGGTATAGGTCGTTGATGTTCTAAATTTCAAGCCCATTTTTGTTAACTGAAACCGATTACTGTCTATTATTGTTTTGGCCGGGTGAGAGTGTGAGAGCGGTACAGTATGAGAGATTATCAGCGTCACATAGCTTTACGAAAAATAACTTCTAGGACTATCGGCTTGGGTTAACAGTGAAATTTGGGAGAACATAAACGCCCCATACCATGGTATATTTTCTTATACTATCTTTTCTCTATGGTGAAACATGTTGAAATCAACACACGAATGATCCCTCAATATATGTTGCCTGTGTGATATGAAAAACTCGTTATTTTAGTAGCAACTATTTAACTCTCCCAAAAACGTCTACATCCTAGCAGTTTTTAATGGAATGGGTAGCTTTTTAAACGTTTGAGGCTTATTATAAACATTGGATTCCTAAAAAGAAGCTGTTCTATGGTAGTCGTACCTATCAATCAATCAATCAATCAATCAATCACTTTATGTAGCTTGAAGATACAATCGTACATAATCCTACAATCGTAGGCTAAAAATACTTTATAAAATTACAATACATAATCAAATTATAATTATTCAAAGTAGATGATAAAATAAATAATAACAAATTATTAAAATCATATAGACAATAATAGTTCACTCCTAATAATGCTACATTATATAATTATAATATTTTATATTAATCATTTATTCTACATACTCCTGTTCTGAATTCTTCTAAAGAGTAGAACGGGTTTGTAACAAGCCATTTTGTTAATGATCTAAGTAATAAAGGCAGGGGAGAGTACTCCTAGACCTACTCTAGGAGATTACTATATTTCTTGTGTTGTACTCTAGGAGATTACTATATTTCTTGTGTTGTAGCTGTAATCATTGCTATTCCTTGCCACTTCTTTTTCCTCGCGATGTTTAATTACCTCATAAATATAAAGTGAAGGAACGGTTAGACTACCCTGATCATTAAAATGATATCTGTAGTTTAATAACTACAGTAGTTTGAGTAGTAAATTTTCAGAAAGAGTAAATCTACTTACCTATTTTTGGTACAGAACACCGAGTTAAAATTCTCCCAGTTTTTCTCTTGGGGGGAAATTTTTCTAATTCCATTTTTGATTTTTTTTTCTTTTAGAGAGAGCAAAGAGAGTGGCCGTGAAACAAGAGGACTCTGAAAAGAAAGACGAAGAAGAATGGTGCTTGCGAGATGTGATTTTCGTTGAGGATGTCAAGAGTCTGCCAGTTGGTGAGTAAATTTGGATATATCCATGCTGGTAATCTTGGCCAATTTGGTCTTGCCATCCACACTGTAATGTGGCCATTTGTGGATGCTCGGATGACCACTTCCCTTGGCTGGCCTTCGCTCGACAAAAATCGGGGCAATGGCAAGTGAAGGCGAGCATTGACAAAACAGCCATCCACACTGTGGCGCTTGTCGTTATTTCTAGGCATTAAGCGATAGTGTGGATGCGGCAATACAAATTCAATTCTTGTCTATACTAGTTAAGTGTACTGTCTATACTAAGTATACTAAGTATACTGAGCATATTATAGTGAGGTTCACGTTATAATGGCAGTGGATAAAGATAAAATAATAGCGATGCCGATTCTCTGCATTAATTAATTATATTTCTACACTGTCAAAAAAATAATTGGCATCGTTGTGGACCTAGAAAAGGATAATACCCCTGGCTTTGTCAAATGATAGACAAGGATAGCAAAACCAAAGTTGATCAAATACTGTCATTATATCGTGGACCTCACTATAGTTGATTATTCTGAGCCAGACAGCTAGTACACAAACACTATGGTCTATTTGCCATCGCCAAATTTATTGGAGTAATTTCCATCCCACCAAATTTGTAATTTAACCAGTGATCTATAAGTAAAATTACATCCTAACATTTTCAATCATTACAATAATGCTTTATTATTACTGCTTTATTAGTGAGCACGGTTTGTAGTCACACTAACGAGTCGTCAACAACATGGCGCCACTCATTCATTCCCCTTCTCCGCATCAGACCTCAGAGGCCAACTTACGAGGGGTGGATAGTTTATCAGATTCATTTAAATTGTTAAATCCTCAATATTCCCAAAATTCAGTGAAATATTCAAAATTGAAGCTCCTTTATTCTAATCGTAAGTACTTTACGTATTTTACGTAAGTACTTGAAGTTTAGTACGAGATGATAGTAATTATGTTGATGTCAACTTATGAATTCTCATAATATAGGAAGAATATTGATACAGCTAAGTAATAATTTAAGTGTAGAGTAAATAATTCTATAAACAGAGCAACTATGAACTTGATTGGTCTATATTTCAGCGGTGATGATGATGATGATGAAGAAGATTATAATGAAGATAGTAGTGCCATAATGAAGTTATTTAGTGCCATAATACTACAATATTTACACTGACTATTTATTTATCCATACATTGATAGATACAATATCATTCTAAACTATGAATGATTGGGAAAGGAACAACAGGCTTGAAGCCCAGAACTGTTCCTTTTCCAAATTTGGATAGAAATTGACCAAAAATGGGTTATGTTTATTACTTCATACGCTAAGTTTTGTGTAATTTTGAGTCCAAAATATATAAACTAGGAATTTAGATTACATAGTAATATAAAATATTGTGATTTGAACTAACCAATGCAATGTGTAATACTATATTGTTAATAGATTATATGTTTATTATTGTAAAAAAATTGATGATTTGTAAGTAATTTTCGCTATTTTTATTATTTTTAGGGCGAGTTCTGAAGGTGGACGGTGCTTACGCAGCAGTGAAGTTTCCAACTACAAACAAGGAAGTGAGCAAGGATTGCATGAAGGATGCCTTATCTGACGACAATACCATCAGTCTCCTACAAGACTGCCGGCTGCTCAGGAAAGATGATCTGCAGGTTAGAAAAACGCGTCCTTCAAAATTAATTTATTTATTTATTAGATAGAGCAATTTATTTCTTAAATATAGAGAAAAATAATGAATTTCACTAATAATATCGTGGCACCGAGCTTCGCTCGTATTTTTATTTATTGATAAACAGAACACAATTCTCTGAAATGATCGTGTTTATATTTCACAGCTGGCTATATGTCATCTTATGAATTTCGGGGATACGATATTTTGATTTTTCACATACTCACTCGCTCACTCACTTTTTACTATCCACAGTTGTTTCAGCCAAGGATGAATTATTCTTTTAATGTCGTTCAGCGAGTTTTCCCAAAGATGAGACCTAGTGCAATCGAATTTTTATATCATAAACCTACTATGTTCCAAATTTTGTGAAAATCGTTAGAGCCGTTTTCGAGATCCGTTGAACATAAATAACCAGACATAAATATGAATAACCAGATAAGTAAGCAGATATAAAAATACAGAAATTGCTCGTTTAATATAATAGGATAGTTTCTGTTTCTGTTAGGAGAGTCTATCAGAGATTGACAGTGGTGTAATAACCAAAACCGGTCTTTCTAAGTATCAATAAATCTGTGGTTTTTGACAATTTCTTAGTCTTTTTCATTCGATAGTTTCTGTGTTGAGGAATTACCATTAGTCTACTTCATGAATTCTGGAGAGTTGAAAATAGTCATTACTTCTTGAATGTTTGAATTTACTGTATTGTGGTAAATTTACCAAGTTTTGGTGTAACCTAAGCTCATTCACTCTTTGTTTTTTTCTCTTAATAGTATCGAGTACAATAAAAATTATAATACCTTTCATATAGTTATATTCAGTTATATTTGATCAATCAATACTTGATTTGTTCAGGAGTTGAATTATTTATTTTTTTGGCTGTGGGTGAAGCCCACAGGAGCTCTAGGCTTGTGCGTGGGTAATGAGGGGGATGATGATAATGATGATTCCCTAACTTTTATGAGTCTTTTGATGATATTTCCCTTATATTCTCTTCATTCTATTAAGATAAATGTTGTTGGTTTTTTGACAGGTATTGAAAACAAACACAACATCCAGAGCTCCCGACTGCTTTCAAAGAACTCCCCGACGTGTCAACATTGCTGAATCAATTGGACAAATTCTCACTGTCACTGTTGATGGACAAGGTAACAAAATTATTCAACTTATATAACATAGAAATTCAAGCTTAAGCCCAAAACTATTAAAATTCTAACTTATACAACAGTCCAAATATAGTACAATAAAGCTGGGTCTGCACACAATAGTGAAAATATAATTCCTATAAGTTCAAATGGTATTATTCATTTTCACTCGGCTGGGCTGACTGGTGATAGTCCAATATTAGAACACAGATGGAAATTACTGAGGTGTTGCAATTATTCAAATGCTAATGAATTAATCATTATTATTAAACGAAAATCCAAATTAAATGCTGGAATCACCCCGAAGACTTCTGCTACTGCAAATATTGACAACAGGGTAAACAGCTATGTGGAAAATCGATGAACGCTACTATTCAAAAATTATTTGTCAGCCCGGGAATAGTAATAATAATAATCAATTAGAACATGTTTGAATTATATTTTTACTGTTCACAGGATGAATAGCTCTCATGTTCATAGGGTTGATGTTCAGCTAAATAACTCAATGAGAATGATAGGTGGTGTTCTGAAATCTACCCCTGTGGAATGGCTCCCGGTGTTGAGTCACATCCCACCCCCAAATCTTCGACGCATGAATGCCCTCACTAGAGAGTACAAGAAGATACAGAAAAATCGAAGCCTGCCAATACATGAGGATATACAAGATGCCAATCAGAGCCGTCTGCAATCTCGTAAGCCACCGGTTAGGACGGCAATTACAGCCTTAGATTCAGGTTTCCGTTTAACTGAGGCCTGGCAACAAGCGTGGTCAGCAAAGCAGAACATTGACATCCCATTTGTAGCCAAAAGGCCACCAGGCTTCGATTTGCCTCGTAAAACATGGTCGGCATTGAATAGGGTACGAACTCATCATGGTAGATGTGCCTATCTGATGCATAAGTGGGGGAAGGCTGACTCCCCTTTCTGTGAGTGTGGAGCAGTCCAGACTGTGAGACACATAGTGGAGGAGTGTCCCAGATCAGCATACACGGGTGCACATGAAGATTTCCTGGTGGCTAAACCAGCATCAATAGCCTACTTGAATACCCTGGAAGCATGCCTCTAATTTCCAGGTCAAAAGTGACTAAGATATTTTCATTCGTTTTGTATATGAATTTTCTATTTTTTTTCGAATTTTGTGATCATAAATGTGTTGTGTATACTGCCATACGCTAAATAAATAAACTGTTCACTTTCACTGTTGAATTGAATTGCTGTCTCTATTCAATCCTAGGAAGGCGAAGTTAGAGGAAGGGCTTAGCCTAACTGCCCTCTCTTACACTCAACCCTTTACAATACTAATACTCAAACTAAAACAGAATATCACTGTTGTGTACGAATCCAGCTTACGTCTATTCCGTGCTCAATATAGATCCTATTGTAATTTGTGATTGTGTTTTAGGTATCCACAGCATCGTGAAGAACGCAAAGCTGAGCTACATGCAGGTGAACGTGTGCTCGGGCCGCATCGAGCAGGACTCTCCGTTCCCGTCGGACACGGCGGCCTTCCTGGGCCTGGAGCCGGCCGACATCAGCCTGACGGGGACGGGCGACGACGAGAGTGTCCTCCTGCTGCGCGACGGCAACTCGACGCTGTGCCCGCTGGCCAAGGACTCGGTCGACTCGATCCGCGACCCGCAGTGGCTCGACCTGCCGCCTGTCGCTTGCATCGGGACCGGCACGCATGCTCTGGCCGGCGTCAACAACGGCAGCCAACTCAAGAACCAGGTGGCGTTGGTTGTGCTCGTGCTTCGCAAGCAGCTGTTGATGGCCGCTGTGTTGAGGTGTGACGTGGAGGCTGTCAGGGTGGTGTTGCGGCAGTTGCAGCAGGAGCCCAGTGAGTGCAATTCATTATCAATCCATTGATTTTTCTTCTTTTACAGTACGCGACCCGTAACGTTTCCTCCGTGACTTTAAGCGGCATATAGGCAAGGTATCGTTCACATGGCTAGTTGCATGGTATCACAAACATAAGTTCGCTGGGTAATATTCACGGCTTTGCAAAAACATCAGGCTTCAGAGACCCAAGATGAAGGAAGCTCCCTACAGAGCTTTCTTGAAGGAATCTCTCTACACACAAAGATTCTCCATGAATGAGAGAGTTGCAACGTATCACCAACAATGGAAAGAGCAAGTTGAACGAATGTCAGCTGATAGGCTGTGTTCGTAACTCTAAAAAGCGCCTTGTGTATCTTCTCGGATGCAACACGTTGCTTTTGAGAAGATACAAACAACAGGTACAACTTAGTTGAAGTACGCGTCCCTTAGCTTTGCCTCTTTGATTTTGAAACGGCATATAGGCAAGGTATATGGGTCGTGGGGTAATATTCACGGCTTTGGAAAAACATCAGACTTCAGAGACCCTAGGTCCCTAGAATAGACGGAGAAAGCTCCATACTCACATAGATTCTTCATGAATGAGAGAGTTGCAACGTATCACCAACAATGGAAAGAGCATGTTGAACAAATGTCTTCTGATAGGCTGTGTTGTGCTAAAAGGACGCAACTCCAAAAAGCTCCTTGTGTATCTTTTCGGATACAATGCGTTGCTTTTCAGAAGATACAAAAGAGCATAAATGCTGCTTATGGAAAGATTCATTAAAGCTGCTTGTGTATCTTTTCGGATGCAACGCGTTGCTTTTGAGAAGATACAAAAGAGCATCTGTTGCTTATGGAAAGATACATTAAAGCTCCTTGTGTATCTTTTCGTATGCAACGCGTTGTTTTTGAGAAGATACAAAAGAGCATATGTTGCTAAAAAAATGTAAATGAATGAAAATGCAAATAAATAATTCGAATTTGAGCTATAGGCACTGTCAAGAAAAGCAGTTGATGGAATTTGAATTTTCTCCAGAATAAGTTATGTCCAAAAGGATTGGCATCTCGTTTAAATTTTCCTTCATAATGAAATCTAAACTAAACTGTGATTAAAAAAGAAAAATACCTATAATTGAGCCAAAATTAAACTGAAATTCATAATCAAACGAAGTTATAAATCAATAACTGCATGGAATGACTTGACAGTTGACAGATGCCACTTTGTAAGAATATCATGCTAAGGAAATTGAAATTTCTTCTTTATTGTACGTGAAAACTCAACAATTAATACAAGTATTGTTATTTTTTCTTCAGAAAATTCGGAAATGATCCAATCCATTCTGGCTGAAAGATGTGACGGCAATCGAAATGTGCTGCATGCTTGTGTTTCCATGTGTACGCCTACATCCAACAAGGAGACTGATATTGGTAAGTGACAAATGGCTACCCTATTCATTTGCTAACAAATCTAATCCTGAAAAGGCACCAATTTTTATTAAATCTACTGTTAAATGTAACGGCTTGACTGATTTATCTGCCATTAATATTTTCAATAAATTACAAATAGAACTATTATGAGATTTTCTTCAAACTATTAAAAATGTAACAGCCTGACTGAATTATCTGCCATTATTCTTTTTTCAATAAATTACAAATAGAGATATAGTGAGATTCACTTGGAGCTGTCAGCATAGGTTGATTGGGACGCGTAAATGATTTGGAATGCTGAGAGTTGAAAGTGAATTTCTTTATAGATAAAATAAATTATTCTCAGCACAGCTCATTTATATTTGCCAACAATTAGTGTATATCATTTTGAAAATTCAAAAGTCATTTAGTCATTACGGGCCATTTATGCACCATCTACGTTTAATTCTAATCCATTATTATAATAATTATGAAGAAAAAATGGTCGCAGTCGCATAATGTGTTTAATTCCGGGTGTGAACAAACAGCTGATATCTATCTCCGTTTAAACCGTGGTGGTTTTAACCGTGGGCTTCAGTCATATAATTTTTTAACAATATTTCTTTTTGTTGAGGGTGATGCCCACATAAGATCTAGGTTTGTGTGTGGGTAATGAGAATGATTCTAAGAGGTGAGTGAACCTATAGCTTCAGGTGAGTTCTGATTTATTAAAAAAAATTATCCGACGTTTAGGTAGATAATTGATTGAATTTCTCTGCTATTCAGTTTGAACTGTTAGCATTCCATGAGAATAACACCAACGCTTTCCATTTAACCAATGCTGATAGTTTGAAATGAATCTCTTTATAGATTCTTCTTATTTATTAGGCTGACCACTAACGGTTGAACGAGCATGCGCATTCACAGTAAGTTGACTTACATTGTTTTGTCATTACAGCTCTGATCACAGCGAAAGGCTTCGCGAAAAAAATTTTGAGGTTAGGTTCTTGTATTTTCATTCTATGTTGTTTATTTTTTCTTCGCTGCTCTATTTGAGGTTTAATTATTCTTCTATCATTATAAATTGTATTTTTCCAATTGTTTATTTATTGTTATTGGTTGTTTGTTTTATGTTAGAAGCCTTTCCCTGATTTAGCGTGTGTGCATTCACGTTAAACCGTTAGTGGCCAGCCTTAGGCCCGCCGAAAGTAGACCAACGCTAATCCACGAAAAGCAATCCACGCAGTGGGATGTTTTGTAAATCATTGGTAGGCTTACTCCAGACATCTGTGTAATACATGCAATGAATAATCCACTTGTCAGCTGATTGAATATGAATAATTCTGTAGCAATGGTTTACAAAACATTCCTCGGCGTGGGTTGCTTTTCGTGGATTAGCGTGGGTCTACTTTGCGGCGGGCCTTAAGAGGAGCATGGAACAATATTAGTATAATCCATCGAATGAATAATGAGCTCTTTCAATTATTTGAATTCTTCAAAGTGTGATATTTTGTTTCAATATTCAAAAGAAACCCATTTATTATTCTATTTGAATTCAGCAAAATAATGTAAGATACGATTCAAATTACATGGTGTGTGGAAACATGCCAATTCATTCTACTAGAATTCAGATACAAGAGTGTTTTAAAGTTTCAATTCGAATTACAAGATACAGAGTTTCATTAAAATCGCTACATTCAAATAATTATCCGGTGTTACAATAAGAGTACAAGTACAGCGAATATAAAATTAATAAAAACTGTAGAACACAGTAGGTAGGACATGTAAGGGAATGAGGGATAGCACAGTGTTACAAAGTAGACAATAACATCCTCAACATCTTCTCAATTGAAAAATCTCAATATTGTCTACTTGCTAAAATATTACCCACTTTGATCTTGATACAACAGAAAACATCTCAATAATACAGGGTGATCAAAAAACTCCTCCGCAGTGAACTTTAAACTAAAAAAACACTCCATCACTCAAAAACAAGTATTTATAACAATAGCAAGGTGTTAATCTACTAAACTTACGTGTACATTCATTACAGTAGAGGGGGAAAGAAGTGGGAGTAACTTGTCTAATGGGTTTCTAAACAGAACACAATCTTCAGCTAAAACAGAACGCAGGTACTGCGGAGAGATTTTTTGATTGCCCGGTATCTACTTGTTTACATATACGAGTATTTACTTCGATTTAGATGCAACAGAAAAATCTCAATACTGTCCATTTGCTAAAATATTTACCTACTTTGATTAGATGCAACAGAAAAATCTCAATACTGTCCATTTGCTAAAAGATTACCTATTTTGATTAAATGCAACAGAAAATTGAAAAATCAAGAATCAATACATTTATCATTCGTCAATTGAACATTGCAGAAGGCAGCTTTCAATTGAAAAAAATAAATACGAATTGAGTTTTTCACCAACTTTGTGTAGGATTGCTGGATAGAATTTGTTTGAATCAGTATAATGGATTTCTACATAGCAACACAAGAAAAAACAGTGATTGAGTAGTGTCGGCTTTAGCTTAGTAGGGATAAGTGAGGCCCAGCAAACTGTTATAGGTGTGAACAAGTAGTCATAAATCGTTGTAGTCTCACTTGATTGGTCACTTGAAATTGTCGTCACTTGATTGGTGTCATTTAATCTCTGAGCACAATTTTACTATCATGAATGTTCGATCATCTCCATTAGAAGTTCGACTATCGAATTTTCACTCGAAAAATTTTCGTATGAATCGATATTTATTAGTCTGAAACAAATTGAACTACAAAACAATTGAATGCAGTCACAGTAACACAAGATTCATTCTTCTGAATATTATCTATGTGTTCCTTGACACATTTCTCTTCTTCTTATATATTCTCTTTCTTCCAATTTAGTCTTCGACAAAACTCCACCTCATCTAAGCAGTTCGTACATTAGATGGAAAATTTCACTGAGATATTAGGGGAAGAGAATATTTGTCAGCGAAGACAGGAATATCAAGTCATACCTTGAAGTTGATAGTTTTTCTCTACCCTTCCCTTCCTTTCACATTATTTGAAGCAAAGATTGACAATTTGAATACCCTTATAATGGCAAATGGCAAATAAGACTATGCTTCTTGATAAAGCAACAATACCCACCTAAAATGTAAACATCCATTAAATTCCTTTCCACATTCCATTTTAATTTTCCATCCCCTACTTTCTCAAACCTATCTTACTCTCTTCGTCTCATCCAACTTATAATCGAATCAATAGCGACTAGATACAGACTACATATTTCGACTAGTTTACACTTTGATGTGTAGTCTGAGAAAATCCTAATTATAATATTCAACTTGACACTTTTCAGTGATGAACTTCTAACGATCAGGATTGTTGGAAACAATTATCCTAATTTATAGATATTTAACATTTTTCTTCAACTATTTGACCCAAACTTGTAGCTTATGTCACTTCTGTAGCACTCCGTCTGCCTCTCCTCTCCTCACACACTCCCTTCCTGTGTTAAAATGTATCCAATGTCAGTTATGACAGATCTCAGCTGATGTAGTTTAGTATAGTTTAGTATAAATGATATCCACTCCTCCCAAAAGAAACTCAGTAAGTTATATTTCACTTCTGCAGCTCTATGTCTGCCTCTTCATCTCTTTTTCTCTCTCTTCCTCTGTTATGATGTATCCACTGTCAGTTATGACAGAACCCACCTCTTATATTGTATATTAATTCTTCCCAAAAGTATCTCAGTTCCATTTCATTAGTCTCTATCTGCTTCTCTTTCTCACGCACTCCCTTCCTCTGTCAAAATGTATCTAATGTCAGTCATGACAGAACTCACCTGATATAGTTTGGTATAAACGATATCCATTCCTCCCAAAAGAGACTCAGTCAGTTCTATGTCACTTCTGTAGCACTCAGTCTGCCACTTTCTCTCTTTTCCCTCTCTCTTCCTCTGTTATGATGTCAGTCATGACAGAACCCACCTCTGAAACTGTATATTCATTCCTCCCAAAAGAATCTCAGTTTCATGTCACTTCTCCTGTAGTAGCTCTTCGTCTTTCACTTTCTTTATATCTCTCTTTCTCTCCCTCTCTCTGTTGTGCTGGCAACAATCGATGGATGTGTGCTCTTGTGTTTGTCTCCGTTTAGAGAAAAGCAGCGTTGTTGGTGGAGGAGGAGGAGGAGGAGTTGGAGGAGGGACTCAGCAGGCTGCTCCCAAACTGGACTCGATGAGTGCCATGCTAGCAGCACAACAACAACAACAACAGCAACAACAACAACAACAGCGACCAATCACAGTGCGCGAAATGATGAGACGTGCCACGGCCGCCGCTCGCCCCCCCGCCGTCGCAGGTTCGTAGCGTTGCGTGTGTGTGTCGGGCTTGCCAGTGCTAGTCAGTCTTCCATACTGTCCTTTCAATGTTTCATTTCAATTCAATTCGCCATCCACATTGCTATGACGAGGGGCACTTGATCAGTTTTCACTGGTGATTCATCCAATGAATGTAGATGTGCATCTTATTCCTAAACAGTTTTCACTGGGTATCCAGTCAATCAATTATGACAAGGGGCACGTCAAAGTTCCTATGTCTGAACAGTTTTCATTGGGGATTCATTCAATGCATCATCTTATTCCTGAACAGTTTTCACTGGGTATCCACTCAATCAATGTAGATGTGCATCTCCACTACTTGACACTAACGATACGTTTCATCGTACATTTTCAACTGAGAAACAAATTACAGGTGTCCATACTGTGACTGTGCTACCATTCAGAAGGCTGTTGAAAATGACTTACTACTTTAATATTGGCATATAATCACCTGTTACGAGCCTAAACCCAAACTGAGGATGAAGATCACAAGAGCCTCAAGCTTGTGCGTGGCTAATGAGACGAATGATGGACCTACAGCTTTATGTGGTCTCCGAACCACCTAAACTTAGGTGGGTTCCGAACCTAAACTGCAAGATGGCAAGCTTACAAAATTATTCAATTTCACTGATAAATTCAGAACGTAAACAAGTCAACAATATGGAATGTGTGGAAGACTTTTACACGGAAGCAGTAAACACAACAACATCGAATAATTGCAAAACATAACCTCAAACTACATCAGGCTCTTCAGATGTTCATTTCTCAAACGTTTTGTAGTTGCAGATAGAAAGGATCGATTTGCAATTTTTCTTATAGTGCTTTTGCCTGCAGACCTCTATTGGAGCTCTTTCTTCGTGCTTGCTTGTTCGTCAGCTATTCTTCGTATAGGTTTTCGCCTGTCCAGTCGAAAATGTATGGTGAAACGTTATGATAGTGACTGGCCCATTCAATGTTATGTTGAAGACTAGAACCTTAACATGTCGTAATCATCAGATGCATTTTCAAGTAATGATCCAGACCTGTCTTGTAGAACGTTACCTAACCTGTCCTTTTCAAATCACAGATGAATTTTCAAGTGGCAATGCATTTCAGATCAGTCTTCGTAGCTGGATTGGTATTAATTCATTCATTCCATTCCACAATCTCAACATCAAATTAGTGATGAATGTATTCTGAATGTTTTTGGGCCCTTGCATTCTAGGAGTATCCAGTCTGTTGTTCTTCCTGTCCTATTTAGGCAGGCTATTTTGAAATATTTAGTTTTCAAATAATACCCTCCGTACTGTCCTATCCAACTTAATGTTTGAAAAACTTTAAGGTAAAGTTTTCCTATATAAACGGGAACTATTGAGGTCTCTGTCTTCCTATTGCAAATACTGTATATCTCATTCCTCTCTTCTTTCGAAGTCTATCTCGTATCTTAAATGCATTCTTATGTTGTGTGTTGGTTGGTATTTGTAGATTTGAGCTTGTAGTATTAGTGTTGATGAGTTTGGTGTGGTAGACTTTGACCAAATTTGAATGAAATTTGTCACACATTTTGTTAGTTTTTGAGGTTTTCTGTTATCAAGCTTCAATTTTATCTGAATTTCATCTGTTGTATTCTATGAGTTTCTTTGGACAAAGTTGTATGGTTTTGGGGATCGATTCTACTGATTTATTAAAAACAAATGACTTTGCAAAAAAATGACTGCAAAAGAACGACTACTCGCAACAAATGACTTTGTGAAATATTTAACGACTTTACAAAAAATACAAAAAACACACTATAAACGTTATACTAGTCTAAATTTGATGTATTATTTGACTAATTTGTACCGAAACGTAAGTTGGCGGTTCTAATACGTGAGTAATATGTCTGGTATTATCTCTAATTTTAAAAATTCTTTGATTGGAGCAAAAAAATTGAAAAAAGTAGTGCTGATTCTAAGCGTCTTTTCAAGAGAACTGCCCGTACTTGAGTCTTAAGTAAGATTAAAACCAAACTGAGATTAAACCCGGATTAAATAAGGCGGCAAGAAATTTAAAAAAAGTAGGAGGTGCTTTTCGCTGTGGGTTCAACTATAATTTTGTGTTTATTGGAAATGATTAATAGGTCTATAACTTTGAACTAAGTGACTATTAAAATTGAAGCACACATTCAACTCTGTATCTTGTAATTGTTTTGTTTAAACATTGAAGTATCTAACTTATCATGTTCAGCAATTAGAGTTTGAATAAATTATTTAAAGTTGGAGTTTGTTTGATCATAAAAACATAGAACGCTATGATCAATGAGTAATTTTCGGTAAAAGATCATTAGTATTTTTTCAAAAGAAAAAAGTAGTATATTAGTATACTTTACACAATTACTCCTATAAATTACACACTTACAATTCCTAGAAATTGTAACCTGTGCATCATTGTTAAATACTTCAACATTATACTACTTGATGATACAAAAATATTTTCTTTAATAAACGAAATTCTTGAAATTAATTCTACATTACAATGAAAAATGTTCGGCAATTTTTGTCTTGGTAATTATATTTATTTTATTTCGCTTATTAGTACATTGGCATCACAAATATATCTTATTAAAGTTCCTGAATAGACAGCTTACAATTCCATGTTGACAGTTGACTTTGTTATTGCTTATTCTCTGTAGACTGAAATAATCAACATTTTGTAATTTATAGTTGTTGTATTATGTCTTATTGTTTTTGTAAATGTATTGTTTGTGTATTACGAATGTTTGAACTCTTGGCTAAAGCACAAGATTTCTTTTTCTAGCCACGCAAAGTATTTAACAAAAAATTATTTACTTATTTTCTTGTAACACTGTTGTTAATTGGTGAATAAATTTGATTTTGATTAATTTAATTTTTGCTCTGGGTAAACAATGACTGCTGTAGTAGGCCAGTTTTGTGTAAGCTGATTTAATAATAAGTTATTAAGTAAACAATAATCTATTTTTCGTAAATTTCTATGGGGAAGTAACAGTTTTGGCCCTTAAAAGAAATAGAAGAATAATAGTTTTGGATAACCTGTTGTTAAGAATAAGAATAAGAATCTTTATTACCATAGACATGTTTAAAGCATTGATAAATTTCAATAATAGGTTAATCTATATAGGTTCCTTTCTCAATCATTCATAATAAGTTACGAATGATTCTGTCAACATAAACATTCTATCAAAATTTTTGGACAGTAGTACAGGTTCAGCCTAGTTTTTCCTCCAATGGCATGATAAATTATATATATATTAACATAAGATTGCTCTTTACAATGAATGAAATGAATGTATCAAATACATAAATAATTAATAAAAACAATATAAAAATCTTGTATCATTTATTTTTAAAAACTTGAAAATAGTTCAACGACTAGTTTCGACCCTAACTTATCATTAACTTATTTATTTATGTATAATTTACAATCAACTTAAGGACAAAGAAACAGACTACAGCCCAAAACTTCTTTTCATCCCAATTTCATAAAATAAATTGTCCAAATAAAGGTTATGTGCGACTTTCCAACTAATGTCACTAACTTCCACATTGAAACAAAACACAAACACTTGATACAATATCAATTTTAAATCAGAAAGATATTAATTTGAGATATTTTGTTCTGAAAATTAAAACAATTTTCTCCTCTAGAAGCACAGCTGTTATTCATAAGTTAGGATCGAAACTAGTCGTTGAACTATTTTAAAGTTGTAAAAATGACCTAAGTTAGGGTCGAAACTAGTCGAACTATTTTAAAGTTGTCAAAATGACCTAAGTTAGGATCGAAACTAGTCGTAGAACTATTTTAAAGTTGCAAAAATGACCTAAGTTAGGATCGAAACTAGTCGTTGAACTATTTTAAAGTTGTAAAAATGACCTAAGTTAGGATCGAAACTAGTCGTAGAACTATTTTAAAGTTGCAAAAATGACCTAAGTTAGGATCGAAACTAGTCGTTGAACTATTTTAAAGTTGTAAAAATGACCTAAGTCAGGGTCGAAACTAGTCGAACTATTTTAAAGTTGTCAAAATGACCTAAGTTAGGATCGAAACTAGTCTTAGAACTATTTTAAAGTTGCAAAAATGACCTAAGTTAGGGTCGAAACTAGTCGAACTATTTTAAAGTTGTCAAAATGACCTAAGTTAGGATCGAAACTAGTCTTAGAACTATTTTAAAGTTGCAAAAATGACCTAAGTTAGGGTCGAAACTAGTCGAACTATTTTAAAGTTGTCAAAATGACCTAAGTTAGGATCGAAACTAGTCGTTGAACTATTTTAAATTTGTCAAAATGACCTAAGTTAGGATCGAAACTAGTCGTTGAACTATTTTAAAGTTTTTTAAAAATAAAGGGTACTAGGTACAAGATTTTTATATTGTTTTTATTAATTTGTTCAAAAGTAGCTCATGTAAGTGAAGTGTTTTTAGATAAATAATGTATAGTGATGAATGGTATTGTTATTGTTGCAGGGGAACTAGATAGAGATGCCAGCGGTGGCGGGGGCGGTGGTGTCGGGGTAGCGGTGAGCGGAAGCGGTAGCGGTGTGGTGGTAGCAGAAGGAGAGCCAATCCCCACTATGGGCTGGCCAC
Organism: Nilaparvata lugens; assembly: GCF_014356525.2. NCBI lineage: Eukaryota > Metazoa > Arthropoda > Insecta > Hemiptera > Delphacidae > Nilaparvata > Nilaparvata lugens. Next base: position 27,528,973 of record NC_052516.1, read on the forward strand.
CGGACACCTTTGAGACGGGCGGCGGAGCATCGGGCGACGAGGACAGTCTAATGGGCGGAGGTGGCAAACAGCCGCAGGCGGCAGGAGGCGGCGGATCGACAGCAGCGGCCGCCGGTGGAGGCGGTGGTGCCGTCACTGTGGCCGATCCGGCGGAGCGACGCAACAACGCGCTCGCCGCTCTCAAGTTGATCTGCGACTGTCCGCTGTTTGCGCCGCATCTCAGGCAGCTCTTGAGTGCCAAGTAATGATCTGCATAATTCAATAATATATATCATAATCTAGGGCCCGGTTGCACAAAATCCGGTTAAATTTTAACCGTGATTGATTTCACAAGAACCAATCAGAGAAGGCTTTTTTGAAAGGATGGAATTAATCACGATTAAAATTTAACCGACGTATGTGCAACCGGCACTAAAAGTTGAAAACCAAGCTTAGCTTGTACTATTCCTCTCAAATTTTAATATTAATCAATTCAGATCTTCTTGAATGGAAGCCAACTCATGTTGGCTGTGAAGTTATTAGATTCTTTCTCATTCATTTAATTCAGGTATTTAAAAAATATTTTCCAATTGAAATTGGTATCTATTATATTGAATCTAAATTTAAATTGGTATTGATTCCCATTTCCCTCTTATCTAGTATTAGTAAAATTATAGAAAAATATGTAAAGTCGAGACTAATATCCTACTTAAATAAATATAAAATCTTAAATAGTTCGCAATTGGGTTTTCAGAGTGGCCTTAATACTTCTGATGCAATATTTAGAGTGAGTAGAGAAGTTATAAATCATTTAGATAGAGGAAAAAAGTGCTTGGGAATCTTTCTGGACTTCCAAAAGGCTTTCGACACAGTGGACCATGAACTCTTGCTAAATAAAATGGAAATTATCGGTTTTAGAGGCATAGTTTTGAAATTTTTTAGGTCATACTTAAACTTAAGGTCACAAGCCGTAAAAATTGATGATACAATTAGCAACGATAGGAGAGTTGAAGCTGGGATTCCACAAGGAACAGTGCTTGGCCCAATTCTATTCCTAATTTATATTAATGATTTATTAAATATTGATCTAGACTGTGGCTCTCTCTACTCTTTTGCGGATGACACTGTAGCTCTGTTTCATGGAAATTCATGGATGGAAACATTTAAGAAAGCAAATAGTGGTATAGCAAAGATAAAAAATTGGTGTGACCACAATAAATTATGTATAAATAAAGATAAAACTGTGGTTCTACCCTTTTACCTCACAATGGCTGGTAAGCCCCCTGAGGAGTACCAACTTAAAATAATTATTCATAAACCTGACTGTAATCAGTCTTATTGCCAGTGTGTTCCTCTCTTTGTTCATGATTCTGTAAAATACCTAGGCATCATGATAGATTCTTGACTAAGGTGGGAGCCACATATTTCTTATGTTTGTAATAGATTAAGGAAAACATTTTATAAGTTTGTTCAATTGAGAAATATTCTTCCATTGTACCAGTTGAGGATGGTATTCCTTGCCCTAATCTCTTCTGTAATTGAATACGGCATTGTTGGATGGGGAGGTTGTGGATCTTCCATCTTACAACCCCTTATTTTGCAATATAAGAAAATTGTAAAAATATGTCTGAATAGACCAGTTAGATATCCCACTAACCTAATCTATAAAGAATTCAAAGTTCTAAGCCCTGAGGATTTATATAAATTGAACTTATTAAAATATGTATTTGAACGACCATTAGATTTTCCAGTGACTCCTGAACATGGATATACAACTCGTGGTCAAGCCAGAGAGAAACTGTATGAGCCGAGATGTGTAACTGCATCTGCGGCTGGTCATGCAGCCTTTCAGGGTCCTCGATTATTTAATGTTTTACCTTTCGATATTTCTAGAGAGTCCTCATTATCGATTTTCTGTAGAAGGTTAAGACTGTATTTATCGGCTTCATAAATTGTTTCGTTTCATTTTTTTTTCATTGAAATATGTTCAACTTTATTCTGTAAACTAGGCTATATAAACTAAGCATTGTAATCAATTTGTTTATTTTTGTGGAAGATGTGTATTTTTGTTTAGATGGCATAAGATAATACTATTTATGTAAGTAGCTCTATATAGTACTTGAAGCAGCTGAATCGTTTTTCTTATATATTTTCTGTAATTCATAAGACGAACTCCTCGACGCAGGCCTAGCCTAATGAGGAGTGCACTTAATATTTTTTAAGTTTTATGCTTTGTAAAATTGTACAATGAAGTGAATAAAAGTTATTATTATTATTATTATGTTGAAATTTGCTTGAATAGTTTATCTATAGTATTATATTATTTTGTAGTTCAGTCTATGTTGTTATGCATTGAAAATTGGATTTAAATTTTAGAAAAGTGAGAAAAACATATCCGTTTTCTTGGAAACTTTTGTTTTAAGCTGGATTCGCACACGATATTGAAAATATAATAAATTCTAACGATATCTAATTGGACTATTCTTACCCAGCCCGGCCGAGTGAGTACAAATAATACCATTATAATATATGGTAATAATATTTTCCCTGTTCACTGTCACCGTTGTGTGCAAATCCAGCTCTATCCATCAAAATTCGGAAACAACAGTTTTGGGCTCTGCTTATTCTCATCTCAGTAAATTGGTAACTCAGTGAATAGCCTAAATGAATTGAATAAATATTTATTTTGATTATTACAGATATATGGCCATATCGTAATTGAATGAGCGAAGCGAATTCTATTTAATAAGTCATATATCATCATACTCTAAATCCAATTTGTATGTGTGTTTGTGTGTGAGTAGTGACGTTAGTGAGTGTAGCGAGTTCTACTGTTCTCCTAACTACTAGTGATATTGATTATAAAATGAATGATACTAAATTATTTGTGTCGATTTGCTTGATAGGGACGCGCAAGGCCAAACGCCGTTTATGCTGGCGATCGCTTGTCGCGCGTACCACGCGGCGCACCACATCATGGACGCCATTCAGCGCATCGCCCTGCGTCCCCAGCCGGCGGGGGGTGTCCATGGGCCAGGGGGGGTAAGTGCGATGCCCCCCCAGCCAGAGGAGACAGGCTCCACCGAGGAGAAACTGAAGAACGTTCTGTCGGCCTGGTTTGGTGGACCCAAGGAAGAGCAGCCGCCCAGGAAGCATCCTACATGGCTGTTTCAGGGCCAGGAGTGTGGTGAGTCTACTCAAGTGATACGTTTTGACGTGATACTGTATCTTTTAGGTGGTGAGTTGATTCAGATAGATACGATTAGTTTAGGACTAATTTTCAAATTCAAATTCAAATTTTATTTATTCAAACTCACAATATTCACATTCAGAATCAATAAGAAAAACAAAACACTCAGCTCAGTAAGATAAAAAATAATTAATGGAAGATTAATAAAATAAATACTGGTATGTTTTATTAGATATACGGTAAATTTGTGAATCGGAATAAAACATACTACCTGCTGGAAGTATACAATACTCCACGTTTGCAAGCAGGAATGAATATCACTTCAACTAATTTTAAATGCATGAATAAAAGGAGAAAGAAAAGACTAGCAACCATTCACTCTCACATTCACACACCTTGCACACTTTCCAAAAACAGCTCATCTTACTAATGCTTATTGCCAGCCACCAAAATTACATTTTAACTACGAAATAACATTGAATAAGGATTCTAAATGGTCAGGCATAAGACCTCTGAGCCATCTAAGAATTCTTTTTTTGAAAACAAGTTGATTTTGAAGCCTCTTGATTTCAATTGGGATGTTATTAAAAAACTTGGGGCCAAGAAATACAAACGATTTCTGGAAACAAGTGGTATACGATTTGGGAAGTCTCAGTAAATCAGCTGTCACTCTCCTAGTTTGATAGCTGGGAACATCCCTGAGCAAAGTATGACCACCGTTTCCAGACATTACAAAGAACATATACAGGACCTTAAACACATACATATATCTAAGAGGCAAACATCCAAGGCACTGAAATAGAGGAAAAGAATGTTCATATCTACCCTTTCTATTTATAACACGGACTATCGATTTCTGCACCGTTATCAATGGCTTCAAGTGACAAATATAGGTGGAGCCCCAACAATTAATACCATAACTTATTTTTGGATCAACAAATGCAAAATATAACTGCCTAAGAACATTTAAAGGGAGAAATTTATTCAAGAAATCGAATTTTCGCAGGACGAGTAACAGATAGTTTTTTATGATAGATATATGCTGAGACCAGTTAAGCTTTTCATCAACAATCACACCTAAATATTTAATGGCATTGGTCTGACCAACGACCTCACAGTCACAGTCATTCCGATCACAGGCACCATGAAACTTCAGTGCAGAAGGCAGTGTCCATGGACTAGACCACATTAGGCGTATTTTCAGGTGACAGCCAATCGGAAAGCTTCCTGCCCTGACGATTCTGGAAACGCCGTCTGAAATTGCATGAAAAACGCTCAATATGACGAGACAATTTGTTCGAACCCACTGCCGGAGCACAAGTTGTTCTTTGCCGGTAGTGTCATATTGTAATTGAGAATATTTATTTATCAATTTGTATGTAATTTTATGGCAAATAAATGAATTTGAATTTCAAATTACGACTCCTTGGGAACGGCTGAATTGATCCATAAGAAACTCAGGACATGAAGATGGCAGGATAATTAATAATAAAACATTATAAAATAAATCATAAATTAATAATAAATTTTACTTTCACATTTGAGTACTATCACTTTTACTTGTTCAATCATATTTCGTGAAAATAACCTCAAAGTTGCCCAATGATAGCATGTGTCCACTTGAGTGGTGCAATTCTTGAGTGAACATCGTTAATTGAGTGAATTAGAGGTTATCATCACAAAATATGATCCAACGACTACTCAGATGTTATCGTAAGGTGGCCGACCACATGTCATGAAAGTTTCATGAGGATAAGTTGAGCCGATCTTGAAGACTAGTTTTTATTCATGTATTTACTTAGTTATGGGATGGAGCAAACAATACAAAATAAAAACAGGCTATTGCCTAAATTTTTTTGGGCACTCTTTCCTAATTTCTTCTCAAATCGTCCAAATATTATGTAGGTTATGTCCATTTCAATTTCTACGTCAAATCTTCAATCTGAAACTACAAATCAGAATAAAACAAACAATTTTGTCTCTTCACTTATTGGAAGTCTCTCATACATGCTCTCTATCCAGTATTCAGAATACAGTTTAAATTCGACAGTTTTTAAGAGAATCTCTCTCTCTATCTCTCTCTCTCTTTACCCCCCCTCTTTGTCCCTTCTTTTCATTCAATAATTGTAATGTTTGTGATTTAATAAATATTTTATGGGTTTTCAGGTTCAGATCCATCTGCTCAGGGTAAAAGTGGGGAATCATCAAGCACCGGTCAACATCCGGGTGCCGATAAGTCGAAGTACGACCAGGAAGTGTTGGAGGAGATGATATTCCCCGAGGGCTCCAACCCGGACCACTCGCCACTGCATGTCGTCTGCTGCAACGACACCTGCAGCTTCACCTGGACTGGAACTGAACACATCAATCAGGTCATTAAACTAAATCAAATAACATTTCAACTATTCATTTCATTGTTCAAGGTGCGCCAGAGAAAATTACTTATTTTAAAAATTCCCGCGCGGTAAATTGGTCGTGTAGAGGGGCAGGAGGGGTCGCATCTGGAGGGAGAAGTTTTCAAATTTCCTCCCTCAAGTAAGTAGCCACCATGCTTCGGTCTAGAGAGCAGCGGGCCTTCGCAGTTGAGAGATTCTTTTCGAATGGTCGATCACTTGTTGTTGCAACGTGCCTTCCGCGCTCGATTTGAAATTCTTCCTCACAGACTCGTTCCTGTTCGTAATTCGATTTGTCGTGGGTTAACTCATTTCGGGAGTGTGGAAGTGTCGCTAAACCCAGAAATGGACTTCAACGAACCATCAGAACTCCAAAAAATATCGAAAGAGTGAGGCAGTCAGTTGTGCGTTCTCCCCGGCGTTCGGCTCGCAAACTCGCAGCTGCTATGGCAATTTCTGACTCCACTGTTCGACGAATTTTCCATGAAGACCTATGAATCATCTCTGTAAATTGGCTGTTGTTCAAGAATTGACTGCCATTGATTTTGTTGCCGGTCAAAATGCATGTGGTATGCTGATTGACAACCTGCCTGAAGACGCGATACTTTTTTTCAGTAACGAGGCTCATTTCCACAATGTGGGGTTATTTGAAATCCTTGGCTTATGTCGATCGACCACGGATCACAGCACACCTCAAGAACAACATTCGCGACGCCATTGCCAACATACCGATTGATACCTACTGCAACGAGTGTACACAAATTTCAAAAATCGAGTTCATCAGTGTATGCGCAATGGGGGTCGCCAGTGATCTGGTGTCATTTTCAAAACTACCTGAAAAAAATGAGAAATTGTATTCTGATTAAGAAAAAGATTTAGATATATTTCAGTATTTCAGTATTGAGGTGAGTTATTATGTCAATAATAACTAAAGTACTTCTGTTTTGTATTGACCTTTCAAATAAGTAAGTTTCTCTGGCAAAAGTAACAAAATTCAAAATAATAATTGATAGAGTACACTCCTCATTATAGGCTAGGCCTGCATCGAGGAATGGTTTGTCTTATTTAATATAAAGCTTACTTCATAAAATAATAGAATATAAAATCAATTGGCTATTAAATTCATTCATTAATTAATTACAATAGTCTGTAAAATAAGCTGAAGATTGAAAAAATTGGTTATAATTTTTTTTCAGTTAATCATAATCATTATTTGACCTATAGTGAGAGAAATCGATGCTAACAATATTTTTATGTCGATATGAGATATCACTGGTATACAATGACCCGGTTGCACAATAGCCTGTTAAATTTGAATCATGATTAAATTACACAAGAACCAATTAAAGAAGGAATTTTTTTTAAAGAAGACTTCTCTGGTTTTCGTGGCATTGAATCGGGATTAAAAGATAACAGACTTTTGTGCACCCGGGTGTCAAAGTGATGGCCGATTTCTATTATTAGACAGTATTCCCACACAGAAAACACTAAACATGTAGAAGACATTAAAAGAAATTTCTAAAACTAACCATTGTATGTAATTAATAATTATTATTGCTCTGTTTCTTTTGTTTTAGTAATATGTTATGGTTGTGCTTATTATTGGTTGAAATTGTTTTGTTCTTCAATTGTGTTTTAACATTGTCATATCTATCATTGTATATTTAAGTATATGGAATTGTAGAGAACTCGTTCCTCGCACACAGGCTTTGCCCATGTGAGGAACCTTCTTCAAGTTTTGTATATGTATATTGAATATTGTTTGTACTTTCTAAGGAGGAGAATGAAGATAATTTCAATTTCAATACTATCTAATATTTTCTGTAATTGATGTAGTAGTTTTTTTGGGAAATAAACACTTATTTATTTACTTTTATCATTTAACAGTATTATTTAGACAGTGTGTTAATAATTGTGTGTTGTGTTTGCAGGACATATTCGAGTGTCGCACGTGCGGCCTGACAGGGTCGCTGTGCTGCTGCACAGAGTGCGCACGCGTGTGCCACAAGGGCCACGACTGCAAGCTGAAGCGCACATCGCCCACCGCCTACTGCGACTGCTGGGAAAAGTGCAAGTGCAAAGCCCTCATACAGGGCAACCAGCAGGCGCGCTATGACCTGCTGTGTCGACTAATCTCAGACACTGATCTCGTCTCCAAGCATAACTCACGGTTGGTTATTTGTACATCTCACATAGTGGAAGATCAATCATTGAATTGAATAATTGTCGTTATTAAGGCTGTACACCACGCGTTTGGTGACATTCATAATGATAATTTTAATTGCAAGAAAGTTATAAAATAACAGTTACATTGGTTACATGTAATTTTTACAACATCCTTTTTATGTGTACTCTGTTTACTGTCAAAATATATTCATTAATATTGTATAATTAATCTTTGGATTATTTTACGTCTATGAACATTTGCCTGATTACCTTTTCGTAGCCCAATAAGGTACACCAAGAAAAGCCAGCAATTCTGTGTTATTGGTTCGTTGGCAGTCTCTTTCCCTATCATATGCACTACTTATGTACTGTCGCGACTAAATGGCATCTAAAGACTGAACCATTGCTCGGTTGGTACTGCAACTTAGTGGAGTGATGGGGAGAAAGTTTTGGAATGCATAGGTGACTCATTCACTTACACCACCCCATTCAATAGTTTTGTGCAGAAAC